>NC_134483.1:358709194-358869194 GCF_040206685.1 Ascaphus truei | reverse complement strand
TTTTGATACAAATATATATGATGTGGTGGGTGGTGGGTATTGGGTTCAGCGCTTGCAGGGATAGTGTATGTGTAATATCAACTGGTAACAGTTGTTTGGAGGTATGTGACCCCTCTGCCCTGGGTTTAAGCTCACTCCTCTCCACTTTTTAAGCAGCAGGTTTTTTCATGCACTTGTGGAAGACTGGTCTATTGAAACATTTCTCCCTCCAGTACAGAGGTAAATGAGAATTTTCGCAGATAGTGTTAGGACCTGCAAAGTGGTCATGCTGTGACGTGGCTGTAGGCTTATAACGCATTGGCCAAAGAGTTTAACTAAATGACCCTTACTTATGAGAAGAAAGACAGATAAGTATTTAACTATATAATTTGTCATATTGGATATAGCATTTTTTTTTTTTGTCTTTTATTGCATACCTTTCGGATTATTCATTAAGCGATACTTCTGATCGGAGCACCATTGAATGGAAATTCTCATGGACTTTAATGAGTGATTCTGTGTGATAGTGCCTTGATAGGCACTATGGCAGTTTAATGAATAACTCCCATTAACTCTAACGAGGTTATTTATTAAACTGTGATCTGCACTATTACATGGAGCTCTCTAAGGGCCAGATCCATAAAGCTTCGTTATTGACTAAATGCGGCATTAACTTAAGTGCTAACGGGTATCTTCAAAGCTTACAAGTGCAGTGCTATGTGCTGTTTTCAGTTGTAACGGGCCTTTGAGTTAAACAAGTCAGTATTAACCCTTTTCACATACAGTACACCAGGGGTGAGTAAACTTTTTATGCTGAGCCTCCCTTTTCATCCATAAAATTTCTCGGGCCCCCCTGCCTGATGTAATCAAAATCACATGAAAAAAAAAAAAAACCTTTATTAAACGGTATACAATATAAATCCAAATATGTTTAAATACTTACATATTTCAACAGCTCGCGCTTGCAAAATTAGGCTGCGTCCACGCTGCCGCTGAGAGCGGTGACATCACCAACTCTCCAAGCATGAGCACAGGATGTCCTGCATAATTTTGCAAGCGTGGATCGGGGCTATTTGTGTGTGTTTGTGTGTGGCTGTGTGTGTATTGACTGCTGCTGAGCGCACTTCAAAGTCAATTTTGTTTGTCTCCCCAAGCGCCAAGCTTGGGAGAGCATACGTGCACAAAGGCAATCCTTTGGGGGGGGGGCATTCATCCACCTCTTTGCTACCTCCCTTCCCTCTTCCCCCCCCCCTTTTTTTTCTTCCTTCCCCTCCATGCTTTTTGTCTTGCTATCCCCATTGTCATCCAAACTCCTACCTACAGTATTATTTATTTTTTCCCATTTTCAATGTTGTGTTTTCACTTTCTTTTTTATTAGTTCTGTATATTCATAGTATGAGTGATATAGTGGCAGCCTACCCTTTCACTTTCAGAGGATCGCAGCGAAGCAGGTTGCCAGCAGAGGAGAGCAGGACCACAGCGCTATTGCAGGGCAGACACCGGGAGGGGCGTTTGACTTCACAGTGCTCGGGCGTTCTCCTCCCCGTACCTCCGAAGCCCCTGCGCGTGCGCTCACACACCATCACGTTGCCGCCACCTGCACTATCCTGTTCAGCCACCCGCACACATCTTCGGCTGCCTGCCCGTGCACATCTTCTTGGCCGCCCTTCGCGCACAGCTTTTGCGTCCTCCCGCGCACAGCGTCTGCCGGCCCGCGCACCCAGTTATCGTCGCACGCCGCCTGTGCCCCCCTAAATAATCTTGCGCCTCATTGCCCCCCAAGTTTGCGCACCACTGCAATACAACGCACACTCTCTCAATCAATCAATCACCACATACACACACTCAATCAATCACCACACACACATACACACTCACCACATACACTCAATCTCCACACACACTCAATCCCCCCCCACACACACCACACACTCAATCCCCACACACTCACACACTCAATGCCCACACACACACACACTCCCCACACACACACTCACTCCCCACACACTCACTCAATCCGCCCACACACTCAATCCCCACACACACACACTCAATCACCACACACACACTCAATCCCCACACACACACTCAATCCCCCACACACACTCAATCCCCCCACACACTCAATCCCCCACACACTCAATCCCCCACACACTCAATCCCCCCACACACACAATCCCCCCCCCACACACACACACATACAATCCCCCCCCACACACCCACACTCAATCCCCCCACACACACACAAACTCAATCCCCACACACACTGAAATCACCACACACACACAATCCCCCCCCCACACACACTCAATCCCCCCCACACACACACACACACTCAATCCCCCCCACACACACACACACACTCAATCCCCCCCACACACACACACAAACTCAATCTCCCCCCCCCCACACACACACTTATATACACACACACACACACTCTCTCTCTCTTTCACCTAGGGGGGCGACATGCTCCGATCCCCCAACCCCCAAGCTGCTGAAAACTGGTGCGGGAAGCAGACAGGAAGAGAAGGAGGGGTTATCTGTGTGCAGAGAGAAGCCCCGCCCCCTCTGCAAGACACAGACACATAGAAGCAGCAGCACGGAGCTTCTGGCCGCCCGTGCACAGCTCTGCCCGCCCCCAAGTTTCCCTGCAAGCAGCCCGCGCCCCTCCTACATAATCTTGCGCCCCCCTGTTTGCGCACCGCTGCAGTACACCAACACCACAGCACTCCCCTCTCTCCAGTTATTATATACATACAGTAGGCAAGATATAGCTAATGCACACCTGAACTAGGTGCTAAATAAAATAGTGCTATTTCTGCCATTAATCAGGTTCCGATCAAGATCAGAATATGATGAATGGCATGATAGGGAAAAAACTTATGGTATTACTTCATTTTATTGGCGGGTTCTGACATTTTTAACGGACCAGTTAATTCCTTTTTTAGCGATGCAACAATGATGACTTGCATGGTAAAAATAACTAAACAAAATTCACTGCAATACCACATTTTTACCCTAACAAACATGGATGACTCTAGGCCAGTAAGTCTTACATGTATGATGTATAAATCTGTGAACTATGAATGTTCTCGGTCATCATACCATAGGAATTAGGGATGGGCGGAACTGTCAATATCCATTTCCCAGAATTTCCCGGGCTTTTCATTCAAAATCCGTTCCGCGGTCTAAAATCCATTGACGAATTGTTCCAGTTTCAATCCGTATGGATTAATCCAAAATCGCCATTGGATACAATCCTACTGGATTTTTAAGAATCCAATCGCAGAAATCCACAGACCAAAGGAACCGGCCGATCCGCCCATCGCTAATAGGAATTATTAAACCACCACAATGACAAATAGTAGAAAATCTATTTCACCCTCAAGGTGCCAAAGAGGTCCATTACATTTAATATGGATATGACCAGGAGGTTATCTTGAATAGGATCGCACTGGTACAAAGAATCTGTTAACTACTGGGAGAGATTTATTGAATATGTCATACTCCTTGATTAAATTGAAACTAAATAATTGCTTACTTCCCAGACCTCAAGTTGTAAAATTGTTAGGACACACCCCTGCAGGCCTGGTTTCTCTCCCATATTAAATATATGGTATAAAGTTTCAGATCTGGCTGGTCTGGTTTATCTTCACGGTGAAATTGTGTGTGTGTGTGTGTGCGTCTCACGTCTTGTCTACACAATCCCCTGGGAGACCTACTACAAGACTGATTACAGTGAAATTAAGAACAGGCAGTTAAAAATTAGAAGTGAACTAAACAGAAAACCCATATATTACCTCATAAAGGGTCTGATTCTATATATGCTGAAGCCAATGGGGAATTTCACACGAAAACAGAAATACATTGGGCACACATAGAATCAGCCCCTTTATGTGGTAATGTATGGGTTTTCTGTTTTATTCACTTTTATTTTATAACTGTGTGAGTCACCGACTGAAAGACAGCTAATGGGATCTTGTGAACAAAGTGCATAACCAGGGCCGTGAGAATAACCAACTGCTGTGTGCCTGCCCAGGACCTCATGAATCTATTAAGGGCCGCCAACAGAAAAATTGGGGCCCAGGACAAATGTAAGGATCCGGCCCTCCCTCCTCCCTCCCCCCTCCATAGCACACCTACCACGAGAATTTTATTTTTAAGGCATTCTTTTATTTAAATATTCTTGTGTTACTGGAAGACTGAAACAAATTATTATATTACAATGCACTGTTTATTTTAATATTTGCATGGGCCTGGGGGGGGGGGGGTGAATAGGTAGGAGCCTGGGGGGTTGAAAAGGAATGGGCATGTAGGGGGAGGGTATGGGCCTGGGGGGGGGGGGTGAAAAGGCATGTACTGGGGTTGGGGGCTGAAAAAGTTTGGGCCCAGGGGAGTGGGGGTTGAAAGGGTATGGGACCGGGGGGTGGGGGAGTGGGAAAAGGTATGGGCATGGGTGGGGGGTTGAAAAGGTATGGGCCCAGGGGGGTTGAAAAGTTATGGGCCCAAGGGGTCGGGGGTTTGAAAAGTTATGGACTCGGGGGGGGGGAATGTGTGGGCCTGAGGGGGGGAGGAAGGTATGGGCCTGGGGAGGTGGAGAAAGGTATAGGCCTGGAGGGGGTATGAAAAGGAATGGGCATGGGGGGAGGTGAATGGACCTAGGAAGGGGGTTGAAAAGGCATGAGCCTGGGGGGGAGGGGTTGAAAAGGTATGGGCTGGGGGAGGGGCAGTTTAAAAGGTATGGGCTAGAGTGGGGGGGTTTAAAATGTATGGGCCTGTGCAGGTGGTTGAAAAGGTATGGGCCGGGGGGAGTGAGGGGGTTTGAAAAGTCATGGGGCCCCAGGGAGGGGCGGGGGAGGGGGGAGAAAAGATATGGGCCGGGGGGGGGAAGAAAAGGTATGGGCCGGGGGAGGGAGAAAAGTTATGGGTCAGGGGGGGGGAAGAAAAAGTATGGGCCAGAGAGGGGAAAGGTATGGGACAGGGGGGAAAGTATGGGCCTGCGGGGAGAAAGGTATGAGCCTGCATGGGGGAGGTATTGGAAATGGGGGGGGGGGCAGGTAGGGAAGGTATGAGCCTTTGAGGGGGGGGGGACATGTACATATGAGAAAAGAAGTCCCTCTGATAAGCACTCAACCTCTACTACATTTAAATAATATTCATAATAGTTTATTGAGAGGAAAACAAAATGATTAAAACCTAATAAGCGCTTTGAGAACCTGAATTGCTCTAATAGGGTTCAGATCTTAATAGATACTGTGAGATAATTATGGACAGGAGGGCTATACAGAACAAAGAGGGCCTGGGGCTGGGGTTACTTGTCATCCATTTTGTCTGTTCTCTATTTTGTCTGTTCTCCATTTTGTCTGTCTGATTTATGTGTACGTGTAATATGTTTGTGGGTATAGATGACTTTGTGTATGAAAGAGTGTCTGGTTGGGCGGGGTTTGCTCCGAGACAATTTCAGAATATTTGGTGCTTTCTAGAGAAGTTAAAACTTAACTTTGGCAACACAACTTATTATCTGTGTGTGAAAGAATGCGCTTGTTGCAGCTTTGTTATCAGCAAACTAAAAGACCAGGTGCGTGGCTCAACGCTCAGAAGTCCCACTCTCCAATTATAAATATAATAATTGGATAAAATGTATCTTATTATATTTTGTTATTTCTACTGAGCTGTTTTAATTCATTTTCAATTGCTGTAGTGACCTTTATAATGATTGGTTTAGAATAGTGATGAGATTTTGTATTCTACCTAGCAACTTATGTTAGACAAAGGAAATCAAATGTGTATAGAAAGGCTGCTTGGGCCCTCCCCTAGCAGAGTCATTTGCAAACCCTCCTCTATGATCATTCAGTATATTACACAATAAACATTCCTTGATATTCACCGGAACTGTCTGCAGTTTCTTGGTGTCCCTGGGGTGCCCCTGAGAAAGGTGCGGTCATAATACTAGGCCCTATGAAGCCAGATAAATAACCCTGTAGCGGTTGATGTTACAAAATATGCCGTTGTATAAATGTAGTATAGCAGCTTGAGTATATATGCACTGCATAATAGAAAAGCCTCATACTAAGTATCCCTTATGGTCTGGGGCAAATGGTGTAAATATAGGCTCTGTGCACATAGTACTCAAATCTCTTGATCAGACCAAATTTTTATGTGTATCACCTTAGCTGATCAATATAAGCTAAGGATAAAAAACATAAATATAAATAGAGTTTACACACAATTGTAACGTCAGACCCCCCACCCAATCTCATATTGGCCCCTGTGGGTGTAATCTGCTCCCAATTACATGTATGTGTGTTGTGGTGCACCTGCTGGCAACAGGACTCCTGAGTCTCCCGCTGGTTGGTAATGGGGAATATCACCATGACAGGCATCTGAGGTAGTATGCTGAGTCCTACTCACATTTGGTACAGCGCCTCCACCCCATCAGGATCCCTACGGCTGCAGGGAGGAGTATCTGACAGGGAACTCCTTGGTGCATCTTCCTGGGGAATAACTCCAAACTCACTCAGGAAGGATCTCTTGAACCAGGGCATCTTTAATAGCATGTTACGTGGCAGACTGCCCATCATAGCGGCCGACACTTAGCCGCTCATTTCGTTGAGGTACTCCATGCAGAAGGTTCCTCCTCTCTTAATTGAGTTGCTCTCCACCTCTCCCCTAAGGGAGATCACCAGCTGTGCCAGATCCCTGGACACAGTGTGTATTCAGCTTGTCACTTGCCATTCTGACCAGCAGAGCTTAACCTTGAACCTCACACTCTTAGAACTGACTAAGAACAGACTAACTTTAGGCAGTTATCTGTAATATATAGACTCCAGAAAGACCCACCTCTGTGTCACTAACAGTGGACACAAAGCATGCTGTCACTTCCTTTGCTACATATGACACTTCACCAGGTTTTGAGGGCAAACCTCCATGATAGTTACTGGCAACCCTGCCTTCTTACCAGGATTACTGCCAGCAGTAGAGATCTGTACACCAATTTTACACATGGCTACACAATATAGAGGCACCTAGGTGGATCACAGGTGTAATGTGTTCTATACAGATATGGCCTTTTTGTTTTTCCGGCTTTCCTCAACCAAAGTGCGGACATCTCTCGTTTTGTTTGGAAGATAATCAATATATATATATATAATAATATATATATATTATATCGATATAATCCCATTTAACTCTCGGCAACTCTTCATGTTTTTATTCACACCTGTATAAACAGGGATATGTCAGACGCAATTAGGATTTGTTTGTTTGTCAAATACTAAGTGATTTTTTTGCCTATGGGGGGGGGAGGATGGGGGTGTCCAGTGCGCTACAATTTACAATTCGCAGAACAGGTGCCTGTCTGCTGATGCTACTGTCCAGAATGTCTTAGGCTTCGTTCATGCTGCTGGAGACCGTGCTGTGGCGTGAGCGTGCGTGACTTCAAACGCGTTTAGCGGGAGCATTTTCTGGCCATGGTAGATGTGACGGGTGTTTAGGGGTGTGTCTAAGGGGTGTGTCTAAGGGGTGTGTCTGTGACATCATGGAGCTGGTTTGCCCTCATTGGGCAAACCGTTCACGTGACCTGGCTGTCGCGCTGAGGAATCAGTTTGAACTGATTCTTCGCGCACCGCGCACCCCCTCCTGCTGTTGCGCACTTGCGCATGCGTGGTCTATGGACGCGATCATTGCCTTAAAGCAATGTGATTGTGTGGCGTGCGCATGCCTCCACGGTCTTCGGCAGCATGGACGCCGCCTTACAAAAACCCATTGTTATTTAGCCTTGAGCACTCTAAGCATTATCAAATTTGAGTTGTTGCGTTTTTGTTTTTTTTGCAGTATTCGTGTACAAAATTGAAAAATATACACATTTGTTTTCACTTCGGTTTTCGGGTACACAGAGACAGTTTACAGGAGAGTAGGACAATTTTTGCAACATGCCAGGTTCTTCAAAGAGACCAAAAGATAGTTTTGCATATCTCATCTTTTTAGCAGTTAATGATCAAGCAAATAAGAAAGCCACTGTATCAGAAATATATGACTATATAATTTGCAATTATGATTACTACAAACATTCAACTGGCCATGGATGGAAAATACGGTTCGATGTATTTTGTCAAGTAATTATTGCTTTCTTCATACAACGGTATGCTCAGGGATTAAACAGGGCTATTGGTCATTGCTACCAGTATGTGCCGGTATGTTTGATCATGACAAAAGGAAAAGGGTACGCGCAAGAAGTGGGACCGGGACAAGACCGAAACATTGAATAATAGTAATTCACAATCTCGCAATGAGCCACCATCTGATGAACCACAATCTGAGACTAAAGAGTTTCAAGAGTATCAATAGGAACTGCCCCTGGGTGTAATTGTCTGCGGGGGGCGCAGGTTTTAAAGAGGCCCCTCGCGCTTCCCGAAGGCACTTAAATTAAGTGCCGGGGAAGCAACGAAAGCCTCTGTAAACTACACTTACCTTGGCTCCGGCGGCTTCTGGAAACGCGTAGCCATGGCAACACGGCATCAAATGACGTGTGCATACTTGCTACCATTTAATACTTTTTTTATTTTTTATTGCACTTATTTTATTTATTTATGTAACTTTTGATCTGGTTCATATATTTTAATGTATATTAATTAAATATTCTTTTAGGGACTTATCCATTTTGCAGTGTCTATGCACCATCTGTGCTTTCTATTCACTTTACTACCAATTTGCCCTAATGCACATGCCTGTACTTTTGACCTTGGGTCATTCTAGGTAGAGCGGGTTCCCTTTTCATTTGTTTCTAAGTATAATGTTAGCTTTAAACAAAATGTAGTAGTCTATAAACACAGAATTCTGTAGAGATTACTTTGTTATAGAGACACTCTTTATCTCTCCCCTTGCAGCTATACAACAGTGTTATACAGTATCTCATAGAAATGCTGTATAGGCAATGCCTTCATTTAACCCCTTGAAGGTTTGAGTTCTCAGGGTATAAATCCATTTGACTTCCATTTTTAACAAAGTACTGTCTAAGTCACCCTTTCGTATTCCTAACGAGGAATGACCTATTTCTTGGAACTTAATGTGTGTGTAATTTCACCTTTGTGTACCTTGTTTGTATCTCTTGCTATGGGGGTATAGCCATGGAAAAATCCTCGCAGGAGGGATATGTGGAGCACAGCAATGAGAAAAAAAACAGAGAACCGGCACACCAATGATAAAATAAATCCAATTTATTCCGGAGTGACAGAGAGAGACATCCCAAAAAGGGCCAAAAAAGCACTCTGATGCGTTTTGGGCGAAGCCCTTTGTCAAAGAGTATATCCTTATATGCCAGTGAGTGTGTTTATATAGGGATGTTTCTCAGTTACCTTTACCTTAGTTTCTGTCTTCTTTGATACTATGTAAAGTGTACTATAACTGTCATTCAGTCTGTTGTCTCAGCAACTACTCTTCCAAGACCAGTGGTTTTTGGTATGTTGTTCTCTCCCTGGCACTTGTAAAGTCCTGTCCTGTTTCCAGCTTGGCCAGCCCTGCATTAGTTATTTTCAAGCTTGAAGTCTCAGCTAAGTGGTCTCCCCCAACTGTCATATTATTTTTTTAACCTTCTCCTAATTTATGCATTCCCAAGGTTTTCTATTTAGTTTTCTTCAAGCACCTCAGCCTCATACCTTAATAAATCACCAGTTTGTCTGCCTTGGACAAGCCCACCGTGGGGACACTATTCTCCTGGCATCTGGAGACCAACTCCTCTGGTCCAGCCTCTGAATCAGCCAGCCATCTTCTGACAGTTTTCTATTGGCTAAGGATAACTGGGGTGGGGGGTGGGTAGAATGTATCACTGATGCTCTGCACAATGTTCCTGTAACCCTCACTCAGTTCTGCGGTCTCGAACCTGAGACCATCTCAGTACTGAAATACCCGCGAGTATTTCAGCCCTGAGCCTGGCGATCCCACAACTACAACCAGAAAGCAGAGGCCAACACGGAGCAACACATTACATGACAAGACAATAATTCACCAAGAAAAGTGAATACAGGGGACTCCTAGCCTTAGATACAGGGTGCTGTCAAAGAGTGCTTACCCTGGATGCCCCCTCGATCCGTCCATTCCTGGCACATTGGGATGACCGTTTCTGGTCACACAGGTCACACTACTGTTGGTCTGTAGTCACAGAGACCAACCATGAACAACTGTGCAGCCCTGATCAATGATGACTTCTACAGTTTCCAGGCCTCCATTTGGAATCATGTAGAATTGGGTGCTGACCAATCACGGCGATGGGTGGTGTCAGTGCCCAAGGACAGCCCCGGTGTGCCCTGGCTGGCGGGACTTGGGAGCATGGGAAATTGAAACTCACTGTCATGATATCAGGGGTTAATGTAGCTGCAGCTTAAAAAAAGATTTTAAAAATACAATATATTGTATTTATGACAGGTCAAGACTTTTCCTGGGTTTGTGTTGATCTTCATAAAGGGCTTAATTGGGGAGGCCTAGTAGGCATGGACAATAGCCAGATATTAGTCTGTCAGCCTCAAAGGAAACTAACATTCCTGATATATCCTTTGTGCATCCCAGAGAGAGGTGCCCCACAGGTCACGCTTAGTTGGAGGATTTTATTAAAAATGAGAATATCATGCGACATCATCAAGTTTACATATTAAGAGGTACATACACTGTATGCGACATTGAGGCAATAAGACAAATCAAATCATACCACACACTACATAGGTAAGATGTGCCAATGACAGATAATTGTTTCTCCTGCGCAAATAGATGTTACCCTGTCACATTTTTGGTGCAAGCGGGCGTGTGGAGAACATGGACACAGCGATGAAGATGGCGTTTGTCTAAGTATTGGGGAAATGAAAGCTGCAGTTCAGTCAATATCCTGCATGTGTGTTTTTTTTTAATAAATCAGTTCTGTAGTAAGAAAAAATACTTTTAGCATTTTCTGTTTTTAAAAAAACAACTTTTAAAGACCAATTTTCTTGTATTTAATTTTAACAGCCATTTGCTAAGGCACTGCCCCTTCATGTCCTGTCACAAGCTCTGGAACACCCCTTTGTCAGCCCTGCCCTCCCTCTAGCACATGTCAGTGCAGGAGTGCTCATGAATATTCATGAGCTTCCACTGACAGACAGAAGCAAATAAAAACATATGCCAGCTCTAATTATGTCACCAAATTTCGCCTATCAATACATGGAGAACGAATTGACCTGCAGCTATACAGTTCTTTAGGTAATTAGAGATTGCACACATGAAACTATTGAAGTAAAAAAATAAATTAAAAAAAAAAAAAGACTGAACTGCAGCTTTAAGTTTTGAGTGTTAAAATAATGAGTCAAGATTTTAAACGCCTTTTTAGAGCAGGGTTTTTTCTAAGTCATAAAACCGTCAAACTAGCAGCTAATTTATGACAGGGGTGAGCTTATGTGGGTTTCAATGGGAAAATAATCATATATAGGGCTTGCCCTGGAGTTATGAAATGAAAATTCAACAGAGGTGTGTTTTGGACCAAACACGTGAATTTTCATGTTTCTACACCAGTGATCTCTCTGGGGGAAAACCTATGTGTAACGGATCGTGGGACTCGCTCTGCCCAGCGTGTCCCCGTCACCTTGGTTCCTCCGGCTAACCCTCCCCTTTCCTTGCCTTCCCGATCCCTGCCTCGTCCCCTCGCAGCGCGGTTGCACTCCAGTTCGCGGTCTGCGTAGTCCCCTCGCTGTGCTTGCGCGTTCCCGATCCCTGGTCTCCCGTCAGGGGACTCACGCCCCTCGGCGTACCTCCGTCTCCCTACCTGGTTCCTCCGCTCCTTCCCCCTCTCATACCCTCCAGCCAAGCACCTCTTCCGCGATACTTCCTCCACGCATCCTAACACGTGTCGTGCGCGACTGTGTTACAGAGTGCGCGCGCACCGGCTCTACTTACCAACCCTCCCCAGGTACTGGCTCTGCCCCCGGGGCTTGCAGGCAATTACCCTTGATTACCTCCCTGTCTACTCCCCTGCTCTCTCTCACCTTTCCCTGCAAGCTCCCAGACAAACCCCTGCTCCACCCCTTCCTGCTATTTGTCCTCCCTCCTTTATAACCCCAGTCTATCCTCTCTTTTCTCGCTCTGCATAGCTTTCCTGTAGCTCCTGTGTGTGCAGTGTCTATGCCCAGCTCCCTTGTTCTGTTTCAGCTCTGGTTCCTGTCCCTACCCCTGTTTGGGTTCACTTGGTTTGAACTTGAACTCTGCTTTGGACTTTGATTACGCTGCCTTCTCCTGCCCTTGAACTCTGGCTTTCGGACATCACTACGCTGCTCTCTCCAATCCTTGGACTCTGGCTCTTGGACAATATCTTCCGACCTCTGGCGCCCCAGACTCAGCAAGTATAACGTTAACCCTTACTCTCCAGGCCCGGCAACGCAACTACCACACTCCGGGCACACCCTCACTGCTGTGGGTGTGTGTTATACCCTTACCCACCTCAGTACTGGGGACTGGCCAGGTCTGCGGGCATACAGGCGTTACATTATGCAGAGCCTAACAAATGCAGACCCCCCTGAGGTGTGCCAAGGCGTTACTATGGAACACTGGCAATTCCTAAGCAATCAACTCACTGATGTCACTGAGAAACTTTCTACCTTATCTCTCCGGGAATCTCCTGTGACATCACCTACTCCGGCCCCAATACTGCACCGACACACTTTATTCGAGCAAATACCCAGTATGTACCTGGCAGATACCTGGAATGCGCCGCTCCTCACCCCTTACAAGCCCCTTTGCGTTTGCCTTCCCAGCCTGGGTTCATGCCTGGCTGACGGGCGGCTGATCTGTTAAATGATAATGATTAGGATTTAATAGGCTGCAATGCTTCGCGTGTCTAGAAGATGGCATAAATTCATGAATTGTAATGCAGTATATATATATATACTGTGCAGTATTGCAGCCAGCGGGAATAAAATGCTTCAATCCCTGCCTGGAAAATAACCCAATGCACTCGGGCAGAAAACAGTCACAAACCTCAATACACCCGGGTATACCCGAATTCGTGGGACTAGCCGTGCTCGAATAAAGTGTGTCGCCAGTGTACCTCCAAGTAATCCGGGACCACGTATTCCACCCCTCCAACCGGTATGACGGGGACCCCCTCGCTTGTCGAAGATTCCTAAATCAGTGTGAGGTCCAATTCGAAATGTCCCCGTCCCACTTCCCTACTCGTCGTTCCAAAGTGGCCTACGTCTATGCCCTACTCACTGGCGACGCCCTCGCTTGGGCTTCTCCCCTCTGGGAACACAGATCAGACCTAACCCAAGATTATCTCAAATTCCGGCATGAGTTCCAACAAGTGTTTGATACACCAGCGCATAGGGAGACTGCTGCTTTCTCTTTATTCCATCTCTCTCAGCCTCGTAGGTCAGCTGCAAGATACGCGGTGGAGTTCCGCACCATTGCTGCAGAGACCCAGTGGAACGATGAAGCTCTCGCTGCGGCATACTGGCACGGTTTGTCTGAATCTCTCAAGGATGACCTAGCAGCTCACTCCCGGCCTTCATCTCTCGAGGAACTCATCGCTCTCAGTATCCGGATGGATCAGCGCACTCAAAAACGACGCCACGAGCGTCACCGCTCTCATTCTCTCTCATTGCCTGTTTCTCTTAGGTATCCTCCACTGCCCTTTCCTGCGTTGGACGCTCCCGAACCGATGCAAATTGGTAGCCAACAGCTTCGGTCTGCTGAGAAAGCACGACGTCGGGAGAAGGGTCTCTGCTATTACTGCGGTTCTCCTGAACACCAACTTCGTCAATGCCACTTGAAACCGGGAAACGGGAAAGCCCAGTAAAGGTAGAGGGGCTTCTACTGGGTACTATTTCTCCTTGCCCCTCTCTCCCTAAGGAACTACCAAAGAAGATTTTCCTCCCTGTGGCAGGACGGCCTGTAGCCGAAGGTCAGGGAACAGTCCACACGTATAGTTTCAGGATAAATAAAAATGTTCAGTGGCTTTATTTCTCCACAGTAACATAACATGCGGGTACACTGTCCCTTTAACAAAATAAATCCTGCTCCATTTTGGGAGAAAAACTGACTAATAACACAGCAGACCTATCTAGCAGGCTGGCTGGCTAAACCAGAACCAAACCATAAGGGTACTTTAAGCAGTCAGTAAACAAATGAATAATCCTTACTTTAGTTGAAGTAGTCTTTGGTGAAATCCCTCTGGCTAAGGGCTCACGCAGCAGTGTGCTTCTCTCTCTCTCTCTCTCTGGCAGCTACTGCCAGTCACATGATCCTTTATCTACCTTGCTGGCTCTCAGGTGTCAGCTAAAGAGTTCTGATTTCCTAACTTCCACCTGAGTTAATCCTTATGAGTGCTGGATGAAGCACTCAGACATATGTCTCCGAGGCGTAACTGATAGGAGTTGACTTCACTCTGTCACACTCCCCATAACCCTTGTGGCTCCTGATCTCCAAATAGAAGTTGAAGCATTCATCGACTCCGGGTCTGGTGGCAACTTTCTTGATCACGCCTTCGCTTGCAACAACCAAATCCCGCTAGTCAAGAAAGAGTCACCCATCGGCCTCGAGGCCATTGACGGTCGACCGCTTCAACCAGCATTCATCATTTGGGAGTCCATTCCACTTACCTTAACCACCGCGGACGGTCATACCGAGGTAATAGTCTTTGATGTTTTCCATTCCCCTACTGTCCAGGTTATTTTGGGATTGCCGTGGCTGAAGATTCACAACCCACGTACTGATTGGACCAATGTTTTGCCGATCCAATGGGCTGACTCCCCAGAGAAGACGGTTTCTCCTCCTGTTGCCGTGCTGGCTGGCCTCGACACCACCTCATTTTCTCACTCTACTTTGCCGAAGGTATACCATGAATACTTAGATGTCTTCAATAAAACTCAGGCCGAAGTATTACCCCTCATCGCCCTTACGACTGTCCAATTGATTTGATTCCTGGAACCATTCTCCCCAAATCTAAATCTTATCCCTTATCAGTGCTCTAGACGGAAGCGATGACAACATACATCCAGGAGAATCTTGAGAAAGGGTTCATCCGGAATTCTACCTCCCCCGCCGGGCTGGCTTCTTCTTCGTGAAGAAGAAGGATGGCTCTTTAAGACCCTGTATCGACTTTCGTGGGCTAAACAAAATTACGGTGAAAAACCGGTACCCCCTTCCTCTTATTTCAGAACTTTTCGACCGTTTACAAGGAGCCTCCATTTTCTCCAAACTCGATTTAAGAGGGGCCTACAATCTCATTCGTATAAGATAAGGGAACGAATGGAAAACCGCGTTTAACACGCGTTCAGGACATTACGAGTACTTAGTGATGCCATTCGGCCTTTGCAATGCCCCTGCTGTTTTCCAAAAGTTCCTGAACAATATCTTCCGGGATGTGTTGGGTACGTTCGTCATTGTATATTTGGATTACATCCTCATTTTCTCCAAAAGCTTGGAGGAGCACATTCGCCATACCAAGTTGGTTCTCTCTCGGCTTCGTGCTAATCGCCTCTACGCGAAAATGGAGAAATGTCTGTTCCATCAATCTTTCACAACCTTCCTGGTCTATATAATTTCTGACAAAGGTAGAAATGGATTGGAAAATAGACCGCTAAGTCCAAAAAAGGCACCGTCAGCTCACCAAATGGAAGGCTTAAAAAAGTTTAATAAAGCTACATAAAAAAGAGAATAGGGACAAACAAAATACAAAAACAAACACCTCCTAAGCGTTTCAGGCTCTAAGAGCCCTTTCTCAAGGTTGAGAAAGGGCTCTTAGAGCCTGAAACGCTTAGGAGGTGTTTGTTTTTGTATTTTGTTTGTCCCTATTCTCTTTTTTATGTAGTTTATTAAACTTTTTTAAGCCTTCCATTTGGTGAGCTGACGGTGCTTTTTTTGGACTTCGTGGTCTATTTTCCAATCCATTTCTACCTTTGTATTGCTCCACGATTGGTCTGACGCACTGGGGCCTAGAGGGTGCGCTATTTGGGAGTTGGCGTTCATCAGTTCTCCCTTGTGGATCTCACGGAGGAAGGAAGTGTTTACCGGATGGACCGGAGGTGCTCTGATGCACTTCCGGCACTCGGAAGCTCCGCGCTGTGGATTTGAAGAGACGCAGCTGAATTCGGGATCTTCACAGCAACACTGCCAGCAGGACAGCTGAGCAGACAAGTAAGGAGCGCTACAAGAGGGATCTACAGAGGTATCCATATTGTTTCTCTGTCACGTATTCATCCCAGGTAGCGGTGTCCATTGGAGCTCCTTTGCAGTCTGTTGCTGTCCTCAGTGATCTCATCTATCAACACTTCACACGACACCCACTCATTGACTTTCCCTCGTTTCCAACCCCAGTTGTCCACCATATTACTTCATTATTTCTTTTACTCCCTGTTATAGAGCTTTCAGTAGCCTTGCCATATATGACTATATAATTTCTGACAAAGGCTTTACCATGGACCTCGAGAAATTGAAGTCTGTACTTGATTGGCCATTACCGAACTCTCTCAAGGCCGTGCAGCGCTTCCTTGGCTTTGCCAATTACTATCGGAATTTCATCAGTAACTTCTCTACCATTGCTCTACCAATCACTGCTCTCACAAGGAAAGGTGCTGATCTGACTGTTTGGTCCCCTGAAGCCATCAAAGCCTTCGACGTTCTCAAAAGAGCCTTTGTGTCCGCTCCTATCCTTCGACATCCGGATACTTCCCTTCCTTTCACGCTCGAAGTAGACGCCTCGGATGTAGGAGCCGGCGCAGTGCTCTCTCAGGAGGTCCTCCCCACAGGAAAAACTCCATTATTTACTTTATTGAGCCTGTTCCTTTATCAAGCAAAACATACAAAAATAAAAAAAAACCTTTGTAAGGGCTAAGTTACTTCCCCAGACCCGATCTGCAGGACTGGAGGGATATTCCCATTAACAGCCTATCACACCAAAGTCTCAGGAAGTACCTTAAGCAGGTGGCCCTCCATGTCAGTCTCTGGCAGGTTCCTGGGTTCTCTGTGTCCAGGAAATATAGGTGTCAGGCTGTCTTGAACTCAGCACAGACTTTGAGCTCATGACATTGTCTGTGTGCAGGCTTCTCTGCTCTCCTTCTGTCAGCCCAAATGTGATCTAAGGAATCTCTCTCCTGTTTCTCACATCAGGTTTTTCTAAAAGTCCTAGTCAGGTGAAGTCTGGTTGATTGCCTATGTGCAATTAACCAGCACACTTCTGGATTTAGAGGCAGTTTCTCTCAAACAGTGATAAGTACCCTTTACAGACCCCTTCCCCAACACATACAATGACCCCCACCTCGATACATACAATAATCTGCTCCCCAAATACATACACATACATTAACACTCCCCTAATACATACAATGAGCCCCTCCCCAATACATATAATAACAGCCTCCCCCAAAACATATGCAAGTTACCGCACTATCCCTTACCTACCTTCTACTCTTTACCCTACTCCCTATGATCCAAATGGGTGGAGCTAGTCGGCCTCCCTTTCTGACCTTCTATCCATCCCCTATCTGAAGTTACCTAAGCTTGAGCTATAGCACTGTTACGCCGGTGCTGCCCGCAGACCAGACCCGTCCCCTGAGCTGAAGGGGGAAGTGGTAATACACGCACCCGCAGCAAAGGGAGCGTGTCCGGAGTGTGGTATAAAGTGTTGCCAGGCCAGGTGTAGTAAGTTAGACAATACTTGCCGGTACCGGTTGTAGAGATAAAGTGAAGAATGCCTTGCCGAGGTCAGGGAGTGGAGAGCGGAGATAGGTCGTAGTCCAAGCCGTGTTGAAGGGGTTACCAGAGTGAGCGTTGTCCAAGGAGTGCCGAGATCGAGAGCCAGAGGGGGTAGTCGTACAAGCCGTGTCAGAACCTGTGAAAACACTGAGAGAATCCAGAAGTACTTCCATACAGAGACTATGTCGAGCAAAGACTGAGAGCAGAGAGGAGCTAGATAAAGCAGGAAGGTCCAATTAGGAACTGAGGCGGGACAGGAAGGGCTACAGGGAGACACTGCAGATTGGTGCAGGCATAACAGGCCAGGTGAGTCTTGTTGGTAACCTGAGTATGCTCGTGTGGTGTGCGGGGGCGGAGCCTGAGGTCCGGGGGCAGGAAGAAGAGTGTGCAGAGTGAGCGCGCTCCGTAACGCGTGTATGCGCGTGGACCGCGCCAGTGGATGGTGCAGGTGTGCGCGCGGGAGGGCGTGGGCGCGCCCGGCGCTGAGCAGAGGAATCGCCGAGGGGAGTGATCCCGCGACGGCGGCAGGGGCGGGGAGCCGCAGAGGTCGGTAAGGCAGGATTGTTTTGTGTGTCCAGGGACTCCCTGAGGGGAGAGAGTGCTCTGTGTGGGGAGCGCGGAGGACGCCGATTCCTGACAAGCATGTCCCCAATTACCTACCCTGCTTGATTACTCCTTACTTCTCTCCCTCCCCCATATGCACCCTACTAAACAGTGAACCCTTAGTCTACTTCTTCCCTGCATCCTAGAGATCTCAAAATTCCATCAATCGCAATAAAACCTGTTTACCCTATTGATCTATACCTCCTCCAACTTCACTTAAAGGGTTCACTGAGAATGTAACTGCGCCCCGTACTTCGCCTTGTGTCGTTCATCAGCCTCCATTGCTTCCAGCCACAAGATCAGACCAATCTAATCATATCTATAGGACCTTCCAAAATGGCCCACTCTGACATTTACTTCCATTTCCAGGCCTCATCCTTCACCTTGTGAGCTGTGTATTAACCCTTGTCCCATATGCAAGTCTTATGCTCACAGGTGTGCCGTACGTGACACTCACCAATGGGAATCGAGTCGTCGGGGCCAGGACTCAAGCCCCGGTTCCTGTTTTCAGCTGCATATCTCCCGCACGGATAGATGCCTTGCTGCCGGGGAGAGAACAATGCTCTGCTTCTGGAGTGTGTAGTCTCCCAGTAGATGAGCTCGCCCTTCCCCACCTCACCATTGTCCATAAGCCTGCACCTGGCTCCACATGAAGGCTCTGAATCACTGTGTATATGATACTGGCCATTGTTACTAGCCCAGACACACAATGAGACAGATACATAACAAACAGTTAATTCACGGTGCCAGAGATACATAACTTTTGTGGTACACATTATAAGGGTTGGACGCCATTTTCCAACCCTGGAAGGATCTGTTAACGCCTTAATTGGGTACCATCTTGACTAGTAGTGGCAGCTAGTGGACTTACTATTTATTTGTGCCATGCTGCCCCTACCATCACACCTCCCAACCTCAAGACGAGACCACTTTCAAACCCAATTTTCTCTCTATTTTCCAACCAATAGATTAAGGAATGTCACACAATCCAAATCCAGTCTTGTCCTGACCTGCATAAAGCAAACAAAAATTCATAATTGACTCCTTAATAGACCTACAGTAATGTAAACCTTAAATCTAGATTACGTCCCCTTTCAGATTTTTGTAATCTTCTCCCGACACAGTCCTACCCTTGCTGCCTCTGCCCCAATCCTAAATAAATATCTTCCAAAACTATTGGAATACTGACCCATCCTACTTAAACATTGTTTAAAAACCCTACAAAATTTAAATTGTGATACGGTAACACATCCTTGCGTAACCACAATGAACCTTCCCTACTACTGTAGGCCTTATTGCCAAATACTGCACAACACTAGGCACCACAAGCCGTAATGAACTAGATCCTAATCTCTTCAGAATTATTTATGTACCTTAAGGCTGCGTCCATGCTAGCGCTGAGCACGCGATGCTTGACGAGTTTACTTCTTTTAAACTTTATCTTTAAGTCCCCCGTGGCACGCGGGCACGTACGCTCTCCCAAGCTTGGTGCTTGGGGAGACAGTTCAATTTGACTTCGGAATGCAGAGCCGGGTCACATGACCCTGCTCTGACCAATGGGGAGAGGGAGGCGGTATAGGCTGAGCTGTAAGGAAGGGGGGAGATGGAAGGGGGGATGCTGAGCGGAGAGAAGAGGGAAGGGGGGAGAGAGAGGAGGAAAGGGGGGAGAGAGAGGGAGGAGAGAGGTGGGGAGGGGTGAGAGAGAGGAGGGAAGGGGGAAGAGAGAGGAGAGAAGGGGGGAGAGAAGGGAAGGGGGAGAGAGAGGAGGGAAGGGGGGAGAGAGGAGGGAAGGGGGCACTGATGCCACGATGCTAGGATCCACGGATCCAATACTGATACTGCGAAGCCTCCTGCTCTATGTTGGGTGGGTCCTCGTCGATTGTACTACCGTAAACAATGTCTTTATTAATGTAGGGCAATCTGTGTCCTGGACCACAGGCCGCAGCCTGTGCGGCGTCTCCCTGTGTCCCCAACACTAATATTGCTAAGCAAGGCAGGGTCCCTATCTGAGGGGCAAGACCCTACCGCAGCCACAAACTATGTGGGAGTCGGGGCCTAGCTGGGGCATAATAGGGGATATCTGACCTAGTGCAGATGCCAATGACATCTACACATATAACTTACTCCTTCCTTGTCCCAGCTCCAACTGCCAGTCTCCTAAGGCTGCGTCCATAAATAGGCAGACAGCGCAGACGCGTCTGCACGCTGAGCAATCAGACTGCCTAAAGGCACTGATCACGTCTATATGGTGTGCGGGCGCATGCGCGCGGGAGGGGGCGCGCGATGCGCGAGAAATCAGTTAAAACTGATTTCTCGCGCGGTAGGGCGGTCACATGAGTGGTTCGCCCAATGAGGCCGAATCAGCTCCGTGACGTCACTGGCCCGCCCATAGACGGACGACGCACATACTAAGGCCAGGGAAAGCACCCACTTTCCCTCAGCCTTTGCGCGCCTCCGCACGGCTGCAGTGTCTATGGACGCAGCCTAATTGTCAGCTCAAACTTCAAGCACACCTAAAGTTCCAATTTCCCATCAGGAGATTCTAGCAGCCCTATTGGCTGTACTGTGTCATGTGTTGTGCAGCCCCTGGGGCTGCTGGAACCTTTGCATGCGCGAACCTTCTCAGCGCATGCGAGTGCACAAACCAAATGGCGGTGAGGAGAGGTAAAGGGAGGACCGGGCTACATCGTATTTCCCAACAACCCAGCTTATCTCCATTTCTATGACCACATCTCGACACACCATCTCACCTGAATGTAGGCCTAAGTAACCCTAAAAAAATGGCTGAATATTGAGCACCCCATTAACAGGCATAGAGCTACATAATACCTACCCTGCAGCTCACAACACAGCAGATAAGAACAGGCAAGTTAATGGGTAACAACCTAAATGTCACCAAATAAACTAATGGAAACAGCTTCAGAAAAATATAAATGGAAATTGGATGACAATCACTTACTTCATGCTCTGAAAAACACAGGAATGCCCCCCCCCCAAAAAAAAAACCCAATAGTAGCTAGGAGAGGTATTAGGTGCGTGTCAGAATAGGAAGTGCCATCCTCCACAATAGTACAATGGAAAACAAAACAGTCCACTGCACTAGTAAATTCTAAAGTAGCAAGAAAAACCTCACATTTATTCCAAAGGATGCACACTCAAGCATACAAATGTACTATTCAATATCATCATTTACTGACACACCTAGTGGAAAAGACCAACACCCCTGGTGCCCTGGCAACGTGACGTCAAGATGCAGAGGTAAGAGGGGGGAGGAAGGCGGGGGGGGTAGCGGAGAAGGGAAAAGCCCGCAGGGGGGGGCACAGGGAAAAAAAGATTGCGCTCCCCTGCCTTACTCTACCTTCTACTCTTTACCCTACTCCCTATGATCCAAATGGGTGGAGCTAGCCGACCCCCTGTCTGTCCTTCTAACCATTCCCTTTCTGGAGTTACCCAAGTTTGAGCTATAGCACTTCCCCAAATGACCTACCCTGCTTCATTGCTCCTTACTGCTCTCCCTCCTCCATATGCACTCCACTAAACAGTGAACTCTTAGCCTGCTTCTTCCCTGCATCCCAGTGATCTCAAAATTCCTTCAATTGCTGCAAAATCTGTTTACCCTTTTGCGCTACTTCTTCCAACTTCACTTAAAGGGTTCACTGTCTGCCTTACCTGTGACAACCTACCTGCCCTAAACAAAGCACTGAGAATGTAACTGCGCCCCACACTTTGTCTTGTGTCGTGTATCAGGCTCCATTGCTTCCAGCCACAACATCAGCCCAATCCAAGCATATCTAGGGGACCTTCCCAAATGGCCCACTGTGACATTTACATCCACATTCCCGACCAACTGCTTCAATCCTATGTAAAAACAATTAATAAAGGAAGAAAAAAGGGCCACTGGGATTGCTGTTTTAAGAGGTGCAAACATTGCAATGCTGTGAGATAATATTACAGTTGAAGCCCTTTTTCCCACTAGCATAAAGGGACTACTGGTGCTGGCGTTACCTGTGGGCTCACAGAGAGCTGAGCCTCCGCCACTGAGAGCCTGGGTTAACAAATATATAAAGTGGCAGCGCCTCCACCTGCACAGGATCCCAAATATATGAGATAACCCCGAACAGGAACCAATAATAGCCCACAGATTATGCAATAACCTTTTACTGTCATATATATATATAAACTAATCAACACAGAGGATATAATAACTCTACTGGTTACAGCTATCACAGTTATCACTAGCCACGCAGGGCTTTGTCCCACCACCGTGTACCCCACTCTGTCTCCACAATACCAGAAGAGTCCTGGGGTCACCTCACCCTCCGAGTGTCGCCTAAAAGATATCCTCCCTCTAGGCGTGATCAGCACCTTACTATACAGTAGTGTTGGTGCACGTTTGGTGAACAGGTACCTGCCGGGTGTGTCCCCACCCAGGCATGCTGACAAGTAGAGGTAAAGGGATCCGCCGATCCTGCGATATCCTCCGCCAGCCGAACACCTCCCAATGAAGCGACTCTTGTCGTGATAGTCGCTCTCTCTCTTCAGTCTGGTCCCAAACTGCAGATAACAAGATGTTCCAGAAGCAGTTGTGGCCCTAATCTGACTAACCACTAAAGGCAGGGTCCCTAACTAATGGGGCCTTCCCTAGAGCAGCCACAATCTAGGGTGAGTTGGGCCTGGCTGGGGCCTGGGGGGTCTCACAGACCCCTGCACTTACACACCTTCCCCTGTCCATGGTCCAGCTCCAACTGCCTTCCTTGTTTAAACGCGCAGAATGTAACTGCCTCTGCAGAAGATCTCTGCCGCGCAATTGGCTCCTTGGCTTCACGTGTCACATGCCCCCATGTCTGCTGGGGGCTGTAGTCCCTTGCAGAGCCTTCTAACATTGGAGGTAAGGGGAAACACCGGAAGCCTCGGGGAACCATGGGGACCGGGTTACAGTTTTAATGGTAGAATGTCAATAAGCAGTTGCCAGTCTCTGCCCACCACAAATTCCTCAGTTGCCCTCAACAAATTAGCTTTTCCCCAAGAGAAGCAATAGGGATAATAATTTAGTCAGGGTGTGAAAAGGGAAGCTCCTGTCCTGTTGCTGAGAAACACAGTGGGGACAAGAAGAGGAACTTCCACACATCCCAGACTTTCTGACATCTGTAGATGAGGTGGCGGAGAAGCAAATATGTTTCTGGGAGGTGAATTCTATCATGGGCCCCTTTTTCTTATTCAAGTTTGATATTGGATTCCCTTTTCCTGCAATCTTACAACTAGGGAGGAGCCGTTGACAGCTCTGACACTGAGCAAAAATTGATTCAACAACAAAGCATTTTATTTAATGTATGTCGTATGGGATATAATGATTTCCAGAATGTAATTTAAGTACACAGCGCTGCAGTTAGTTCGGATGCACAGGAATGTAGAAAATTGGCATATACTTTTTAAGTGTGTTAATGTTTTGTGGTATTTTTTCTTTTTTTAAAGGTGATAAGAAGTGTGAGGAAATCAAGGGGAAGATACTGTAGAGATGAAGTCAGCAGGTGGAATCTGATAATACAGTACTAGGGAGAAAAAAGTATATTCACTTTTCTAATTACAAATGTAATTATATATACACGTATAAGCATTTGCAGGCATCATTAAAAAATGTGCAAAACGTTTCATTCACAGAATCTGTATATATATCATAATATAACACCCCTATCCCACCCAGCTGCCATAGATAGGGTGTACAGATAATTTGAGGTAATTTGAGGTAGATACAACACAGTTCTTAGTGCTGACAGAGGTTTTACCAGTTCAGTTGGAGGGTTAGCTCAGTGGGTTACCCATCTCTTCTCAGGGTCTCTCTCCATGGGTTCAGGCCAAGGCTGTGAGGAGTCAATAAGTAAAACAGGGCGCTAGAACTTTTCAAACAGACTTCTTTATTGGGTGCACCACATCTTACATCTCCATATTTTCGAGACAGGTGTTCAGTGAGGAAACTGATCCCTGTCTGGGAAATCCACGAAGGGGAATGCTATCCCTTTCCCATAGGCTTGCTGACACCAGGTTATATCATTGAGGGAAAAGAAGCCCTCCAACGGTCTGTTATTCTACCCCCATTGGGTCTGGCCTTCCGGGAGTCACCCCCATCTCTCCTGGTCCCCCTGGGGTCTGAATGATAATTTTTTTGAGTCACATTTATACCTGGGGAGTGGCCAAACCCCCAGTCCCAGTAACTGGGTAGATCTAGCTGTAGCAAAGGCCACTCATCCTGGCATGTGACTCCAGCATCTTCCAGACAAGCATGTGCCTGAAAGTGCAACAATATAACATAACTGGGGCTGTGATCTCACCTGCCTAGCCTGGTGACTGATTACCCTGGCACTGTCTGCAGCTTACCAGGGCTCACGTGCAAGGCAAGGGGACAATTGTCATGTAAGTCCTAGTAGCTACAGGCAGTGATGGGCTATCCGGTGGCGGTTCACCCCCCTCACGCAGCCTCCCTGAGTGGCAGGAGAGGTGGTGCACTGGGTCTGTGTTGCAGCCAATCATGGTGTAGACCCTGTGCCCTCCCCTTTTGCATTAGGGATGATGCCTTAAAAATTATAGAGTCAGTGCCTTCCCACCCGGGGAAGGGAGAGGAGCTCAGCCCCTCCTGTGGCTGAAGGAACCAAGATCTGTGCATAGCACAAGGCCTCAACATTATCTGCTGGCCAGCACCATCCAAGGGCCTGAACCCCATTCTCCACTATATGCAATGCTATTATACCTTTTGCAGTGGCTGCATCAAATAAAGACCCCTTTAAATATTTCTGGCTAAGTCGTAGTCTATTGGACAGATGTATAGGAGAAAAGAACTGTCATGGTAGGGACTGCCTGCAGCTCTGCTGTAGCCTGCTGTGACTGGAGGCGCTGTCACCGAATGAAAAGAACCTGGGGATCACCTGTCATGTTCCCCACAGCATTGCAGACGCTCATCTCTTCTGGACCCTCACAGGTAACCAGCACCACACGTACCTGTAGCCTAGCCAAAATCTCCAAGAAGGGGAGGGGGGGGAAAGCAGTGCTACAAATAGAGACGCTGCTGATATGCAGCAACAGGGCAGGCTTTTAGAGACTTTGCGCCTGGCAGCAGCAGTAGCAAAAGAAGCCGGGGCCAGGCTCCTGATGCTTCGTCAGGGTCCTTGTGCACCCATCCATGTTAGGGAAGGGGGGAACCTCTCCCTGGGATGACACCAGGGAGGGGTTGCTAGACCCTTACCAAGGGCAGACTGTGTTGGGGCGTACCCTGAGGGCATATTACCAGGGAGAGTGAAGACCCTTTATCAAGTTCAAGACAGGAACGGGACCCTTCATCCAAATCAGACCAGTGGTTAGGGCGCACCCTGACGGGAAATCCAGGGAGCGTGTACCCTTCAAGCTGCTAATAAAGAAAAGACTGTAGCCAGGAATCCTTGCAGTTGTTGCTGGGGACCCTGGGTACCTGAAATCGTGTTATGGGGCGCACCCAGTGGGAAAGCATGCAGGAAGCATGAACCCCGCATCTTGTTCAAAATAGGGACGGCCCCTTTCAATTGGAGCTGGGGGACCCTGTGCACCTTTGTGATGGACTGTTCTACAATGTAAAGTGTGAGGAACGGGTCCCTGAGGTGTCACCAGGGACCCGGTGTACTTCTATAGCAATGGATTTTGCTGGGCACTCTAAAATGGAGTGCATAGCATGTACTGCACAACCAAGATGGCATTCCCGCTGAAAACCACGGGACCACATGGGTTTTGCAAAAAACAGCTGCAAGTTTTGCAAAGACAGCTGCATCCTGTTTGGCGGTAAAACACTGACATCGCCCCTCACTGTGACTGGCTCAGCCGTAGCCTGGTCACTCCTTGGTCCGCCCTCCCCCTGCTCTGTGTTCCACCTAGGGGTGGAGCAACCACCAAGCACCAATCCAGGACTTTGTTTCTGTTATGGGAGGAGTTTGTCACAGCCTGCGGAGCTGCGGAGTTTAGTTCTGCGGAGCTGTGAGAGAGAGAGAGAGAGAGGAGCTGCTTGCTAATACTCTACCTCAATTACTATATCTACCTCAGTGCAAGAACCATGTCAGAGCTAGAACTGACCAACTACTCTCTGCCAGGAGGCTATTTGGTCGTCCCCATCTATGGGCGACACCACTAGCGGTGTGTCTGCCCCGACTGTTGGCTTCCTGGGAGAGATGCAAGCCTTACTGCACGGTGCCCGCACTGCGGGACATTGCATATGAGGCCTGCCAGCCCTGTACCACCGTTAGCTGCATTTCCACCAATAGACCGGGCCTCCACACCAGCCGGTGCGGCCTCTGTGGTCTGTCCTACACCACTGCTCCTGTTGGCCTACGATCAGGCCCTACTATCGTGGGATGCAGTCCGCGGCAATCTGTACGTCGCAGGGCCACCTGTGGGCCCGTGGGCCTGGATACCTGCTTCACCATGCACCAACGTTCTGGTGGTCGAGACGACTCCAGCAGTCCAAATCCTGACAGTTCCAGGACCGGAACTGGTGTCGGTATCCTTGGAGGGTGAGTCGACTGAACCGGGGGTGTTGGGCGCGTCTCCTCTGGTGGTGCCGGAGCAGGCCTGCTCTGTGCCAATTGCTACCAGAGGCCGTGAGGCGCCCCAACATTGCAGGCAACATTGTCCTTGCCCTCCTCTTCCGATGAAGAAAACAGCTGCACGACACCTGCTACTCTTACCTGTCTCCCGCAGCCGAGTCTCGAGTCAGCAACGTCCGTCCTAAACGCCATGGTGCTGCTGGAGCCCGGGAGGAGTCCCACGTTCGAGGAAGACGTCAGCCTGTCAAAGACCCGTCTGCTGTGGAGCCCAAGGACATCTCCTACCTCCAGCTGGGTGAGGTGATATCTTCTTCCACCCAACAGGAGTGGAGATAATGGAAATAAGTGCTTCAAACATAAAAGTAAATATTAGGAAAAAGAGCCCCAAAGGGCACCAAGTACAAGTAGTTTTTTCTAAATATAATCTATTTTCCTTTTAATCAGTTTTTATTTTTAACCACTTTCTCTCAACCACTGGATAAAATTAGTTGTTTGCAAAAGAGACAGACATGTTAGAGCTTCTGTGTACAATCAAATAAAAAAATATAGAAGAGGATCCTGGCTATTTGCTTCCAAGAGGGAAAATAATAATGCTGTAATTAAACAGAGAGAAATCAAGTACTCGTTTACCAATGCTATGCATTATTTATTTATTTTTAAATTACATTTCTCAGGTAAATTGTATAGTGAAAACTGATTTAGCTCTTAATACTTACAGTATGTAAATTGGACAGAAATGAACTATTCTATAAAATGATCAAGACATGCAGAAAATTTGCAATTCAGCAAATACAACATGAAATTGCACAGGCTTGTGATTTCAAAAGTTACAAAAAGTATCAGAAAGTTTGCGCTGGTGGGGCTTTAAGAAAGTGAATTACATTGTCTGATCTCAACCAGCAATACCAGCTGTGATATTACAGGAGGTTGGCAGCCCCCTCTGCGTTTCTTGTGTACCTTTCTCACACTGCAGCTAGGCAGGTTTGTCTCTCTTCCCTGGGAGTGACTGCGGTCTGCCTCATGTGTGCAGCCCTCCTCTACTGGGAGGGGCGAGCAGGGGACACTGAGAGGCAGGGAAGCACACAGGGAGGTGAAGAGGCAAACTGAGAGGAGGGTGCAAGGAGGACAGCCTGAGATCTACACCCAGGAGAGCACTGATACAAAGAGAGAGGCGGAAGTTAAAAGCAAAAGCGAGAGAAAGCAAGTCACACACACAGTGTGCTGCTCCTTGCCTGGCGCCTGCAGAGCAGTGTCACCCCTGAGCTGTCCAGACCGGCACAGAAAACTCCTCCTGTCAGAGGTGAGTAACCTGTGCTCAGCCTCTCTGTTTTAGTTATAAGGTGCTTGAGGAGCATCCATGGGGGCTGGAAGTAGGGGCTGATGCAGCCCCCCTGGAGTTATACATGTTTATATTACTGTAATGTGTGTATCCGATTGTGTATGTACAGCCCCCCCCCCCCCCCCCCCCCCACAAAAAAATAGTTCCTGGGTCCCAGATTAGAAGACAAGCACAGCTGTCCAACACTGCAAGCTATAGATCACCAAGAAATTAGGGGGTATATACAGGGTAACTTACCTGCCTCCAAATATCCCACCTTATTACTATCAATTGGGTTGGAAATAGGGAGTGGCGGGTGCAGCAGCCCCCTCCCCCCGGGTTTATTTTATGGTTATGGATGTTACTGTACTGTATATATACAGCATCCCCCCTTCCCTTTAAAATAGTCCCTGCTCTCCTGGGTGCATCTGTATATCTAACACGGATACTAAGTTCAGGTAACTTCTGCTATCATGTAGCCGTATAGCATTCGTTTTCATCCCTTTTGGTTTATTTTAAAGAGGTTTTATTTTAAAGAGGTTTCACATTATAGTAGAGAGAGCCTCCACATGTAGACAGTGTACACATTTCACTATCTGGGGGAGTCAATTCAGATTAGAGATGCAAAACCAGGAGCTGCCTGAGCCTGAGATAATACACGAGTTATGTACTTCTTGTACAAGTCTGGGTGCTGTTTTCACATGTGTGTAATGCTCTGAATATCTGTCTCTTGCCCGGGGGATCCTTCTCCTTTACATACCCAAGAAGAAGAGATGATTAATTGTCTGTGTATAGTGTGGCCGAGGTCTGTACTCTGCCTGTCTCAACATGGTCAGGGCGTTAGAGAGATCAGACCACCAGGTTTTACTAATACAGTCACTGTTGCACTGCACTGAAACTGTCAAATCTCCTTTCCTCCTCCTCAATGATATTGGCTAATTGTCTGCCTGGCTTCCTGACTTTTAGTGAAAAGGGATACAATAAAATAGGGCCACCATTAGATTAAAACAAATGTAGGGTTACCGATTGCTATTACATGGTGGTAATCCAACTCCTGGGTGCATATTGCCTTGCGGCAGACTTTGAGGCTATAAAAATCTCCAAAGTGCATGCTATGTCTTGTATATAATGTATACCCTGTTCACTTATGTAACTGTATTTGTACCATGTATTATTTGTCATCTTAACTACGCCCAGGACATGCTTGAAAACGAGAGGTAACTCTCAATGTATTACTTCCTGGTAAAATATTTTATAAATAAATAAAGTGGGGCAAATAATCTTTGGAATTTGCACTGATACATCCCACCCAAAGCATTGAGTTAGGTTTAAAATACTTCTGACTGTTTTAATGCGCTGTGCTCATTTGAATGAAGACAAAGTGAGTATCTTTCTCTGCAAGCAAGACTTCGAATCATTAAAAAAACAAAATACAAACCCAACATGTTAATGAGGAAGAAGGCTGGCTTTGCGATCAGACCAAGATCTGCTGATTTTGCTCTGTTCAATCAGCCTGTCATAGACAACCTCTGAGGTTTACTCAATGACTTCCTGTCAGACTCACTGTCATTGTTACTACTTAACTGTCGAGCTGGCACTCGTAAGAAAAAGGAAGTTCTGTAATGAAATATGTAAAATGCTGCTGCTCTGTGACGGCTGCCAGAGGTTTTTGAAGGGAAATGTGTACTTGGTAAATTGGCAACAAAATAAGGGGGCCATTAAAGGAGGGCCACAGGGCAGCATGCTCTGTAAATTAAATATTTACCAGTTTTTTGTTCTCTTTGCTCCTACATTTTGTTTGGAAGGAGAAACTGCATTTATATATTGAGCTCTGTGTGCTTGGGAGATAGTCACTAGTAGCCATAAGAGTATGAAGACAGGTGTTTCTTGTTTCAGACTTAGTATAAATAAATTGAAGTCTTATTACCACCCCCCCTCCCCCCAGATTTGACTATTCTGTGTTTATATCACTGCATACTATCCTTTGATACATGATTCCTATGTATGGCAGCCTTGCACTGCCCTTGGAACAAATGCCTCTGTTTTAGTAATGGGGTTTTTTTTTAAAATGCAGATGAATACTGTAGTGCATGTTGAAATGTAGGCAACTGAAAAGATTTATATTCAGACAGTGGGGTTGGCCAGTTTTAGGGCGTGTTAGGTTTTGTAGGCAGGACATGACTAGGGATTCATTTGTAGCGTAAAAAACGGTTAACCCTTTAAGTGTTGGAGGTGCAGGCAGCACATTTCTTTTCACGCCCCTTTTGTTGTTTTAAGGGATTAAAACAATCAAACAAAAAAAAGGAAACACTTATTATGTACTTCCAGGTACACTGTAGCTCTGGAGGTATTGCATCAGAGAAGATATTGTAGCTGTAGTATTCATACATGGGAACACTTGAAATAATGTTATCCTCCTAATGTATGTAGTGTACATAAAAATGTATGACCAGTAATGCCACCAAATAGATTTACACAAACATTAGGTTAAAGGGAAAGTAAAAAGGGGGTCACGGGTGCAGTGATGTCCTAGCAACCAATTTTACTACAAACTCAGAAATACTATACTAAAATGTGCTTATCTAGCTAGGGTTGTCACGTTAATATATATGTGTGTGTGTGTGTGTATATATATATATATATATATATATATATATATATATATATATATATATATATATATATATATATGTATGTATGTATGTATGTATGTGTATATTTATTTTATAATGCTTGATTTGCAAATGCTATATTCTTAGGTTTTTATCATCTCTACGCTTGGCAGGGTGGGGGCAAAGAGACTCGCACTGAACTAACAAGTAGCGGTGGGAGAAAAAATAACGCCTATAGGGGTGGGTGTCGTGGTATTATGGGGACCAGGCAGTGTCCTAACTTTATTATTTTAGTAAGGCGACATCTATCGGAAAGGGAACTATAACACTTATTAAGTAGAAATATCTATTACATTTATATGACTGATTAAAATTACTGGTGTCTTTAAAAGTTCAGGCATTTTATATCAAGGCACCAAAATAGGCCAATTATGCATCCCGACAGACCTTTCCGGGACAATCACGTATATACGGGATGTCTGGCAACCAGTGACCCTTACATATTATAATGTTTTCAGTGACAAATCAGATCCCGGTTGAAGAGTCCCTTCACAAAAGGTTATTTATCTGTGGCTTCTCTCATTACACCTCTATATTTAACCAGTGTACTTGATGAGATTATTTTCAAGTACCTTATTGTTGGCAGTACATCCTATATTCTTGGACACTTTGTAAGCACAGTTTGATTCCTGTGCTGGGTAGTAACCAAAATGTATCAAGCAGGGTTGTTCCGAGCTAAATATATATTTATGGGGCACACAACAACGTGAAACAGGGTTATGAAATCAGTGTAAAATGTGTTCATGGAGACCAGTATTCTGGTACTGACTGGGTTTAATAAATATATAATGGGGATATGCACACACTCAATGACGCTGAGATTGCACTGACAAGTGAAAGCGCAGAGCCATGTAACATCCCTAGAAGCTTCAAAGATTAGCTCATCATTGTAGACTGTTTTTGAAGAAAGAAACATGAATCTTAAAAAGCTCAGCAGATACATTGGAGGATGTTCTACACCGTGCGTTATTGGGGGCTAGTTTGGCAACGATTGGGTATAGAATGTCCATCCTTGATGAAGGTCCAGAATGGGACAGAGAGATTGGTTTAAATAAATCAACCACTTTTTGCATCTCACCCCACCTTGGTGTGCTGCTCTTACAGTTACTGAGGATAGAATGCAACAGCAATTCCAAAGTGGTGGTGATTAGGGATAACTTATACAGCAATCTCTATTACAGTCACAGTGGCTGCCCAAAACATTTATGCAGTTACACATCAAACAGACACATCTGACAATAGTATACACTGAGGGTCATGATGTAAAATTAAACACAGAGGGATGCTTTGTGAGTAAGAGGGACTTAGAAGGCAATGTACGTATATTGTTTTGACGTCACCAGTACAGCAGGTTAGAATTATTGCTGTGCTAACAAAGTAGTTCGGGTGGGATGAGAGCTGTATGAATGAGAATTCCACAGTGGTCTAAAATGCTTAGATTGCCCTGGGGTGGTTTTAAGGCAGTTTCAGCTAATGGATGTAGAATTTATTTTATTGAATAACAGTGATGGATCATTTCCATCTTTAGTACTGATGCTTTAAAGTATCATTTCGTTTTTTTTTTATATGGCTCGTGCATTAGAAGCAGTATATCTGTATAATACATTTCTATTATGCATCAAGCAAGAAATGTTTTTGTAATTGCTACTTACATTTTTTTTGCTCTACTTAAGTCTGTATTCAGAACATCGTCATATGATATAACATTTTGTAAATCTCTCATTTTAAGGATAATATATATGCTGTGCACATTTGTAGATGTTACAATACATGCCCTTATTAATATTCTCATAAAGAAAAACGTCCATTTAAGGACCATATGCACAGTAATGTGACCGCATCCTAGCACCCATCACCAGTAAAACAACGAAAGCATAAGGCACTGTAGGCCACATTTAGTAAAAAGCCGCAACTGATTAACTTGATTGTTTTTGTGGTCAGCAAAGGTAAATCAATTTCATTACTTAATAAAGCTAAAATGACCTGGATTTAGCCAAAAGCAAAGCATTTAATCTTGGCTATAACAAGTAAAAAAATGGCCAAGCTATTACTTAATAAATCATACATGTGTGGTACTTGCTAAATTGTTTATTTTAATACCGTGGTAAATGCCACAATACCACCAATTTTAGATAGATGACTTAAACTCCAGGACAGCCTTAGAAAGCCATGGCATATACAGAAAGGTGCTGTGGCTCGTTACCCTTATTTTAAATGTTTTATATCACCTATTGTGTACATGGTGGTTTACAGAGGTTCTAAATAAGAATTTAGTACAACACTGAGATGTGTGTATCTAATATTAAAGAAAACCCTGGGACAAGGGATATGTTGCCTTGAAGATCATACAATCTAATTGGTGTGTTGGGATACTTAGAGAGACAGTAGGAGTAAAGCTTATGCCATTATGGCAACCCTATTACATGTGGATGTCTAGCCATGAATTGAATAGACTATTTTGTGACATCTGTGGTCAGGATCTGTGCCATCTGGTACACAAGAACAAATAGAAAATGTGGGGAATTTAGTATATATAAAAAAAATCCCAGTCCTTTCTCCATTAGTTAGTCTGTAGCAGAACTGAGAGAGAGGGAGGAGCGTAAAGTGGAATTAAAGGTTGGTAGGTTAATAGAGCGCAGGTTTCTGCAGAAACGAGGGGTAGATAGAGATTGAGTAGGGGAGAAGTGTGAGAGAGAGAAAAGGAAATGAGATGAGGTGATTGTCAGAGAGGAAATGGAGAAATCGGAGAGAGAAGTTTTTTTAGTGAAAATCAGGTCTAGTTAGTGAAGGAAAGGAGAGTGGGAGTGAGCACAGCAAAATGGATCAGGCTGGAGGCAAGTGCGTCGCAAAAACTTTATTACGGCATATCTGCCAAAAAATTTAAAACACACGAGGAGAATCCTCTGACGCGTTTCGTCCCAGAGGTATCTCCTTGTGTGTTTTTATTTTTTTGGCTGATATGCCGTAATAAAGTTTTTGCGACACACTTGTCTCCATCCTGATCCATTTTGCTGTGCTCACTCCCACATCCTTTCCTTGTCATTTCCATCATCCGGGACTGAAGCACGTGGCGGAACAGGATCCTCCCCCAACAAATCACACACCGGAGAAGGAATCAAGCACCGGTAGTGTGAGTATATGAAAATTGTTCCTTTACTTATGTGACTACTTCCTAGCCAGTGTGGTATGCCTTAAAATACTGTGGAGATGATACAGAGCCACGGGAAGACTGTGGACCCACCCAGAGAGGGACCATCGAAGAAGTGCACACTACTCATCGGACAGGTCAGAGGTCTATAGTCTCCTGATATTTTGAGCTCCTTACCACACATTTATTACATGACTTTGTCGGGCTATACCTGTCACTTGCTATAAGGCTAGCGTCACCTTGTGATAAGAAGATTCTCTCATAGAGAAGAAGGGGGGATTGATCCCGTTCTTATTATGACTTTATAAGGACTTTATTTTCCACAGCATATTACCAGTATTAGAGCACCCAATTAGGGATTCGTTTCCCTTACCCACCTAGGTCTAGTTAGTGACCATCCTTGTGGGTGCTGACTGCAGTCCACTGTTGAAGGCCAAAAGAAGAGGGGTAGAGAGAGAAAGAGGGAAGCCCAAGGGAGAGTGGGGTCATCGATGTTGAAGTCCCAAAGGAGAATAACACGGGATTCTGAGGAGAGAAAGAAAGAGGGCAAGGATTCAAAGTGAGAGAGAGAGGCAGACGGGGGATGAGTAGGTGTATGTAGGTGATGATGTAGGTGGGCGATAGATGCATGCCACGTGAACAGGGAGAGGAGAGTGTGAGCCTCAAAGGAGGGAAAAGCAAGAGAAAGAGGAGTAGGAAGGGTTTGGTAACGGCAGATAGAGGAGAGCAGGAGGCCCACGCTTCCACCCCTGCCATCAGGGCGCAGAGTGTGGGAGAAAGAAAGGCCACCATAAGAGAGGGCAGCTTCCAGCAGAGAGTAAGACAGAGCCAGTTCAGTAAACATGGCCCTTTCTGATTGGCCACCTTTTTTTAAATTTAACGTTCACTGGTCCAGATTCATATTAATTCTTTCTGTGTCCCGGCAGGAGTTGCACCTTGCATCCTGCCAAGTAGGATTCTAAAAATACAACCAGTTTTTCCCTCCACACAGCAAAAAATGTCTAAGATTGAGGAAAAACTAGCTGCACAACCACCACTACACTGCAGCTTAAATAGATTGCCTCATTCAGAAGTTTGAGGCACAGTGCTTACTATTGTAGAGTATTTGTAATCTTTCAGCAAATAATGCTAATTCTCGCGAGTTTATTTATAGAAGCTGCTTTGTCACACTCCAAAACTAGCATCAAATGTTACCAGCGTTCCATGAGAATTTTAAACGGGAAAAGTTCTCTTTATCATAATAATGACTGTCCATGTAGGGTAATGTAACTGCAGGGAGCGGAGCAATCAGTCAAAAAGATCAGCAACTGAGGAAAAAGTGAAACTATTACTCTTACAATACAGCAAAGCCATGATTTCTGTGGTCATTTATCACACAAGTGGTACACAGAGAGGGATTTATATGCTAATTTATATTTCAAGTCAAATATAATGTAACAATTTAGGACTTCTGAGAAAAAAGCTGACCGGTCAAGCATAATGATCAACAAGTTAAAATCTGCATTTTCATCACATGTCCCTGAAATTAGATTTGTAAAACTTCTGTTTAACATGCATAAGGATGAGGGAAATGTTTCTAGGAGCAAAGTAGAGCAAATGATCTTGTCACAGCTAGAAATCTAGGAGTGTCCCACTAAATAGGGAGAGTTAGCCACTACGCAATTAAGTGAAATATAATGCTGCAAACTGATCGTTGTGGTAAACTATTCAGGTGATCTCAAGCAAGAGATTAGAGGCCTCACTAGATCATCATCTGACATGAAAAAGAAAGCCTATGTTTGTATATCTTTGTTTGTATAGCGCCATCCCTATACATAGCGCTTTACAGCAGTAATGCATGTGACATTATGGGGATAAGAAACCCGCATAGCACTGTGTGTGTGTGTAACTGTTACTTAGAATGCAGACTGCAATTGTGGCTCCACTTTGACCCTAAAATTTGATTAGCTGCCACTGGACTGTGCCTCTTTCTCCATTTTCTTTCCACCACCCTCTTACATCACCACTCTTCTACTGGTATCAGACAGCTATACATACCTGGTGAGGCTTGAGAATGTATACATTGTTGCGATGATAGGGCCTATCTAATATTCTGTATCTAACACCAGCTCACAAAACGTTAATTTAAATTAGAAGTTAAATTTTAAATATACATGTTTTTATTTGGAGTCAGGCCAAAATTACCCATGCTTATGTCTAAAAGTGGGATTATCTGAGTGGGACCTGATCTGGGATTGTGGGGTGATTAAAACTATAGACCCACAACCCTTGATGACAGAGAAAATAACCAGGACCTATTGAAGGGACTTTAAGGGGATCCCAATATGTTCTGGTTAAAACAAGAGGTAGTGGCTAGGAAGACATGCCCCATGTCTACAGTATATCGATTGACTAAATATAAGATATTTCAATTTCATGTCATTCACAAGGATGAAAAATAAGTTTTTGTGACATTTTAAATCGGATAGATTAGGTGATGACAAACATGCCACGATTTTGACGGTACAGAGGTCAGATATTTGTTTTCCACTCAAAATTAGGAGTAGCCCTGGCAAGACTGATTTCTATGCATCCGGTGAACTCGCATGAACTCAATAATTTGGGTCCCATTATTCTAGGAGGTGCAGAAAGAAAGTTATGAGGTCATTTTTACAATGGGCCTTGAGTTTTAAAAAACCTGTCACCCCATCATTATTGTCAAGACATTGATGAGGGAGAATTAAGGACACGCCCCAGAGGGTGGGCTTATCCTGTTCCCATTACAGTGCTTTTTGGATAAAAAGCTTGTCATTGGGTATGAAATTGGAATTCAACATAGAGGATGTGTTTTTGCAAATTGCACATGTGGATTCTCTTCCAACTTCAAGACTCTTGAAAGTAACTGATATGTTACCACATATGTTAGGTTTTCTGTTTTATATCCCTGTTTATTTCTTGAAACTGTTTGCAATTATTATATTGTATGCTTTTTGTAACGTTTCTTTTTCTGTAACTAAGCACTGTACTATTTTTGTATATTACATTTTTGATTTAATTTGTACGGTCTCTGGCCTCTAAATGAATCTAATGCTTTTTGAAGATATTTACCGAAGCTTAGGACACATTTTGCTGGTGACAGCGAATTAAGGTGTATGGATGTGGGGGGGGGGAGGAGGGGGTTATATATTGCTTCTTTTCGGGACCCTGCGGAGAGATAAGCAAGTTAGGTGAAGTGTTGACCCTTGTCACACACACAAGTCACGTGCTCTCAGGTGTGCCGTACGTGACAACTGAAACAATTTCTTAGTCCAGTTAAGCTTTTTATGCTACCTGGTTTAAGTTTTTTTTCTTTCCCTCTATCAAAGTGTGATTTAGGGCCTTTCCGCCCTACAATAATGGGTGCAATAATATCTGTTGCATCTACAGCTATGTCACAGGGGCCTGTCTCCTACAATAAAGGTGTAGTCTGTGATGTATTTTATCTCCGTCGCGGTTGTTAAGATTGGCAAGTTGTTAGAGCTGAATTCTGTGCTTGTCTCTTGGCAGTGAAGGAGTTAACTGTGAATAAATGTATATTGTGAAATAAGTAAATCCCTTGTATATACTATATTTATTTCTTTTATTAATGGGTGCTAACCTGTTTTAGTGCACAGTTTGACTCCGCCAGCTTAATATTTGCTATATTTTATATGGCAAAAGTTATGTACACAAAAGTTGACGATTGCAGTTGTGCTCAAAATTGAATGCACTCCTTTCTATAATGTAGGGCAATGCATGCTTACACATGGCAAGTAGCTTCCAAGGCATCTACCGTGTTTAGTATTTTTCCAGTTCTCCGTAAGCCATACTGTTCAGAGCATGGAGATTTGAGCAGTCGCATAAAGTGTTTTAACTTGCTGTAACCATATATTAGAGGTTATGGTACTGGCATTTAACCCTTTGCTGCTAAAGAGCCTAAAGTGCATTAATGAGACTTATTGTCACCCATACAAAATCATGTACTTTGGCCCATGATCCGTTGTTAGAAAATAAGTTGTATACAGTACTGCCTATATTTATAAGGCTTAATAATGGAAAATATTATAGAAAACCGGGATAAGTGGCCCAGAATGCCTTGGACATGTTGTCTTCTGGCCATGTGATCACGTCTAGAGCAACTTGGCTAATACGGACAGCAGGGTATGCCCTCCTATTCCATTCCAATCCCAGAGATTGAGAATGTCATGATAAACTCTGGGAATAGATAACAGTTGAGGGCAATTGCACGTGCCGTATAACGGCATCCATGATTCTGTGTTTTTTGTTGTTGTTGTGCTTCATCTGGAATAGCACAAGGGCACTTACGGCGTTGATATCAAATGTTACCCTAACTAAAGAAGCCCACAACTGACCTCCATGTCGGATAAAGTGGTGTAGCAATATATAGGGATGTTTACATAGTGTCAATTACAAGTGACTGGAATATGGGTCAAGGAAGAAAACATATTTAGTGGTGCCCTAAATAGCTTCAAAGAGGTTTATTATACAGCGGTTGCAGGTCCGTTCTACTTTACTCATAAAACACAGTGTAAACCGTTATCTGTGTAACTGGCCTCCTAAACAAATGTAATCAAGCTTGAATCAAAAAAATGTATCTTGGTTGCATTTCAAATTAATTTAGCAATTTAGCATTTGAAAAATTATTCACAAATATTTAACGTTGCCTGATTAAAATGCAAAGCCATCCATCAACCATATGTAACCCAATTAACATGTCACTGTAATTGGTTCACCGTAATGCACACACTGTGTTACTAGGAGGGACTGCAACTCCTTAAGGAACAATGACAACACACCCAGAAAGTGAATTTATTGGAAGCGTAAGTACTGTTGTGTCGAGTCAGAAATACAGGCATGACTCAGTTATTATGAGTTCAAAAAGTTTCCTAAGAAAAACTCGTTGTGAAGATACTAATCCTATTATTTTTTCCCTGTCATTTTCTAAAGTGACACATTTTCTGGCCTGTCTACGTGCTCTTTCACTCGGGAGTTCACCGCTTTTGTGCTTTCCTTTACAGTCATAGTATGGGAACCCTCTTGCGTCTGGCTTATTATGCTCTGATGTAAACAATTACCTGCTGTCAGTGCAATATAAGTGATGGTACGCTACGGTGTGTAAAGTCACAAGAATACTTCCCATCGTTTAGGGTTCCACCTTAAATCTCATATTAAGTCATTATGGAATCTCCTCATGCATGGGTGTAGTGTTTCAATAACCCACCCTGGTGCGCTCTGTCTCCAAATATATAAAAACCCAGCAACGCTTTTCTCAGCTGTCACTGTGATAGTAACTTGCTTCTGTAACGCCAATCCCTTTTTATTTATTTTTTAATCTACACTAGGATCCTAATACACACCCAGGTAAGAGTTGTTTTTTTAGATTATGGGGATAAATAATGCATTCAAAACCTGAAATGTAATTTGTGCCGGTGATTATTTTGATTATAAAGTGTGCAGATCTGAATCAAACTGAGTAGCAAAGGATATCTAGGAGTTTGCTGTTGGGAATGTATCACAGACAAGTCTTTGCATAGAAGTTTTTATAGTGCTTAGAGGAGGGTGGTGATGTAGGGAGAACAAATGTACTGATTTGGAATATGTAGATATGTTCCATATGCAGATGTCACATACTGTAATGATGGGGATGTTTTAATATCTAGTGTGTTCTATAGAGTTTGTTTGCCCAAAATGAAAAATAGCTACGAGATTTTAATTAGCTGACACATATTTGTACAAACGAAATGATTTATTTAATTTTTTCTTGTCCAGACAGTTCAAATAATCTGAATATCTATCTATTTTTTTGCAGGTCATTTAGAATTGCCTAAACCAGCTCTCTCAGTCGACATGAGCAACTACACTGTGTCACTGGCTGGCCCAGCTCCTTGGGGCTTCAGGCTTCAAGGTGGCAAAGACTTCAACATGCCGCTGACTATCTCCAGGGTAAGCATTGTGTTCGCCAGTAGTTTGTGTGACGCAAATGTATGTCATGGATCACATTGTGTCTAAATACAGAACTTGTGCATTTCTGCAAAGGTTATCTAAAGAGGTCCTTGTGTGTGGTGATAAATGTAACTCCTGATGAAAATGAATCTGATACTTTGCAAAATGTGTATCACAGATGCTTCCAACTGTTGCTTCTTCTTATAGGCGCATATGCTTCCCCTCCCTGCCACCCCAAAAGGAGGGGGTCTCTGGAGCTGAGCTGTGTTCATTTCAGCTTTGGGGACCCTCTGCTCCCTGAGATACTTGCTTACCTCTGTAGGGGGCGCCGGTAGTAGCTCCATAGGTTTAAGTGTTCTGGTTAAGCAGGCCAATAGGAAGCCGCAGTCATGTTACAGCTTCCTATTGACCCCATTCCTATTGGACATCTGAGCCGCCATTTCAATAGCCCAGGCAGAACTGCTACCGGCACCTCCTAAGTCCTCGTCCAGGCTGAGAGCAAGCACACTCTCGCTCGAGCGCCGTGCCGTGAGAGCAGGGGCAATTAGTGTCCAGTGTAGTTGCATTCGTGGAGAGGGAGTGGCGTGCTGGGGACGTGACATCACGTGAGTGGTTCGCCCTCATTTGCTGAAAGGCACATGTGACCAGGGCAAGCGTGACCAATTAAAAAGAATTTGTCTTGGCAAGCAGCTGAGCGCGGCGTGCTCACGTGCGCACTTGCACTCAGGACAAGCACATTGTCACAGTGTGTTTGATCACACCGAGCACGAGTGTGCTTACACACTCAGCTTCACCCTGGATGTGGCCTAAGTATCCCGGGAAGCAGTGGTCTCCAGAGCTGAAATTAACCCAGTTCAGCTCCGGAGACCCCTGTTTCAATCACATAACTGATTTTTTTTTTTTTATATATATATATACATAGATTGGATACAGGGGACGGCCACAGCTGAGCAGTGTTAATTTCATCTGTAGGCTCCCTCGTAGCAATGGCATTCAAATCTCCTGCGTTACACAGACCAATAGGAAACCGCAACGTCATCTGTCACAGCTTCCTATTGGCCAGTGTGATGCAGGGGATTTAAATGCCAGGAAGTTACCCGCTGCATCTTCTCTAGGAAGTATCTCAGCAGGGGGTACCTGGAGCAGAATTTAATGCATTTTAGCTCTGGTTACTTCCTACCTACATAAAGAAGCAATTCACCTTGCCCCCCTCTTGTTTTAAGCAAAAGTAGGTGTGGTTAAACTTGCATAGTGAACATTTTTTTGTACAAATGGCTCTTAAAATATAGTGTAATTCAATAAGCCTGGATTGTTGGCATAATGGGTTCATTTTAAAAAAAGATATCAAAGTAACTTAAAAAAAAATATATATTATATGTGAGTATTTTGATTGTCACAGTGTCTTTAATACAGTGCATGTTTCAAGTTATCACAAATTGTGACCTGGTGACATGAAAAGGGGGGAATTGGATAACAAGACCTGTTATATTGCACTGTTAATATTGATTTAGCTATGTCAGTGCTGTGGGAGTTTGCCACATATAGATGTAGCGCGATTCATCTTCATGTGTGTCGCTTGGAGTGGGTGGGCCGCTGCCGTAATTGCGGCCAAGCACATCACGGCCCAGTGCATGGGGAAATTTCCCAGAAGGATTAATGCATGGGTGTGTGTGTGTGTGTGCTTCTGAATGAGACTCCCGCTGCGTTAATCCTACCGGTCACACGGTCCGGAAGAGAGAAATGGTCCCTCTCTCTCTCACCGAACAGATCTTTAACATTTAATTTTTATTTGTAATAAATTCAGTAGGATTGAAGCAGGAGGTCTCCGGAGCTGAACCGCATTACTTTCAGGTCGGGGGACCACCTGTTTCCCGACGTACACACCCCAGTATGTAACGTGACCGGGACATTTCAACTTGAGGAGATACTGGCACCTGATACAGAGTTTTTCTCCTGGTAAAGGGGAGTGCTGGTTGCTCACATGGAATGGTATATGTGAAAAGAGGGAAAAAAATGCAATAGTATAGCCAATTTAAATAAAAGGTCAAATCCGTAATATAGCAATGGTTTCACTCACAAACTAGACGAATACAAAGCGTGAATCAGAGATTCGTCTCTCTCTGATAGGAGCCCTTTAAGAATCCTCACACATGGAGTTGTAGGTGGGTCAATGTTCCTTAATCCCTCAGATGATGATCCCCCGAAAATAAAAGGTAGAGAGAATCCCAATAGTATAATATTGCACAATAGCAGATTGTATTGAAAATATATGTTATATCACTCACATTTGAAAAGCGTAGAAGTACAGTGGAGAGAACCAACTAGGTGATGCCGCTCGTGTATCGGGTCACAGCGCCGCTTCACTTCCTCATGCGTCACTACCAGTGACGTCTCAACCTCTGGCGGAAGTGTACTCTATGGTTACTGCGGTGCCCTCAGTTCCCAGCTCTACATGTCTTGCGTCTCACTCTCCCTGGTTCTCCCACAGCTTCTCTGATCCGATTCAACGCGTTTCACATTAGCTTCCTGAGGAAGCTGTGAGAAGCTCAGAGAAGCTGTGGGAGGACCAGGGAGATATCCTTCAAGGGAATCGTAATAGTTATCGTGGCTGTTGCACTTTCAGGATTCTATCCTTTAAATATTTTGATAAGTAATGTTTTAAGCAATAAAATTTTTTGGGGAACCAAAACAATTGACAGAATTTTACAGACAGAAATGTGCAACATTTTCTATAAGCAATACAAATAAAAATCTCAGAAAATTGGAATGTATTGATGACTTGCTACTGCAATTGAAGCACTTGCTGCTTAGAACTCCTCTATATGAGAACTAGGACAGTGATGTGAGCAACATATTCGTCCTTGTTTCATTAAATACAAAATAAACATTGAGACACGTATTGCATTACTCTTTATTTCAACTGGAAAAGATTACAAAAACACACTTGTGAACCCATTCACATGTCTAAGACAGGCCCACCAACTGGCCTTATGCCATAATCACTCCGCACGCAGTGCTTTCACTGCAGCCAGGGATTCTGGGTGATGACATGCAAGTGAGCACACAGTGTGACCTTTTGCTTCTCATCCATTTAACATGGTCTCTTATAAGCGTACACTTGCTGCATTACACAGCTTCTCAGCACAGCCTGGGTTAAAGAGTTTCATAGCCAGTAAACCTACCCACAGACAGCTGTTTCGACCTTCTGGGTGTCATCAGTGTGTGAGGCTGGTTACTGTAAAAGAAAAATGTTGCAGAACTTTACAACTTGTCACAAGGCTGTACATCTGAGACCTCTTCTCCCATGTAACAATTATGTTGCAGCTTCCAAGCACATGTCTGGGTCTTGAAGATGCTTGGATCTCATGGCAGGATGAGGACCTTGCAACATCTAATTCGGCCCAGTTACTGTTGGCAAAATGGCTGGCTCCTCCGTTATAAATATGTGATTCCTCCAAATTAGTCAGTGCATTTCTGATTCATCCTGAGTCCTAGCCCTACCCCAAGGGGGGGGGGGAGGGAAAGGGTGAGTGTGTTCAGTCTACCCAGGGGCTCTGGCAGCTGGGGTGGAGAGTTCAACAGCTATCCAGGGGGAGAGGGACCCCAGAGGAGTTCCCTGCGTGGATCTTTCTATGATAGAGGGATCCCAGGGAATACACCACGCAGCTTCAGCTGGAAGCTGGAAAAACCGGGCAGGCTAGAACACTGGAAAACCTTCCTGGCCTTGTTGTAACAGACAGGGATGAGCTTCATGAGATGCAGGGTCCTAGATCTAGGTAACCAAAAGAGACTACTCTTGCATGGAGGGGGTGGACACCATACTCTACGTTCAATGAAAGGCGGGAGGGCCTAGTTTCTCTATTGCCTGCATGGAACTCCTGTTTGGAGGGGGAGAGGTTATTATGGCGGAATGCCCTGTTCAATGAGGTTCACCTAAAACCTGTCCTGATGCTGCTGTTTTATATTGATGCACTGTATTCACAAAATTTCGTGTATGGACTCTTAAGCTGTGCTTAATAAATACCACCAAGTTAAAAGTTCCTGGTGCCCTTTTCTTCTATTTGCACTCCACTCCGCTACAGCCTTGGCATGACCCCACAAAAGAAGACCCTGAGATGAGATAAACCCTGAGCAAACACTCCAATGAGCAGGTCTAAACCCTGTCCTAGCTAAGCAAAGAGACTGTTATTCATGTACACCCTATCTCTATACAGCCGTGTGTTCTCTATACAAGTGTATTCCAGCATACGTGTCTTCTGAAATGGCGTGTGTGTGTGTGTTTGTGCGTGTGTGTGTGTGTGTTTACAATCTGTGAACGGTGTCCTCGAGCTTTACCACTGTCTTTTCAGCTCCGAGGCCCTCTTGTTCCTGAGATATTTACTAGTGAAGTTATCAGTATTGCTTTATCATTTTTCAAAGGGATTTGAATAGCTGTTATATAGGAAGCCACATCCGATGTTGTTGTGGCTTCCTATTGGTCTGGGATTTGGCAGCCTTTTTCTTTCCCCCAGATCGAGCTCTAACACCGATAACTTTACTGGTAAGTAATTATCTCAGGAACCAGGGGGTCCCATGAGTATACTGGTTTTGTTAAGGGGGGGGGGGGAGGAAGTAGGAGGCAATGTTCCTTTAAGAATGACTAATATAATTGCTTAGCATCACTCTGAGGAGCTAATATTATTAAAGTCCAAGACACAACAACCAAGCCCCTTCATGTTATGCTCAGTTGGAGGTCTGGTTTGTCCTTTTGTAACCTGTTTACTGCGATGTAACAGCTGACTTCCTTTTTCTGTGTAGAATCTTTCACATTAATGCAGGATTTTTTTATTTATTTTTTGAAACGTGGAATGTTAAGGACTATTCTTCTCAGGACTACTTGGCACGTAGCATTTCTTGTGATTCTTTTATACTGCTTGAGGTCAACTTACAGAAGAAATCATTGATGACCCAAATAAATGTTTTTTTTTTAATGCTGCTTGACCACTTGTGATCAGAGATTTGTGTGTGTGTGTGTGTGTGTGTGTGTGTGTGTGTGTGTGTGTATACACACACATGCCAGCCATGATAACTGTTTTCAAAAGAAAATGTCACTTATTTGCAACTTATGAAAAAACTTTTTTTTGCAAATTGATGCTCTAACATACTTATATTATTGTCCTTTACTTTTAGATGTTCGGCTAACAATACTGATTATTATTTTAACATAAGAGATAGATATCTATCTATATATTAATTCATATTTAATTTAGTATCAACATTTAACCCTATAAACAAATAACTACCATTATTACTTTTCTCCAAGTACAGATTTGTATTTAAAAAAATGAACATGAAATTGTACATAAAACAGCATGAAATTCATTCAAGGTACGGTACTACTTCGCTGAACAAAATCTATATTTTTAGATAAATTGCATTAATTGCATAGAAAACGATAAAGTGGCACCTGAAAGGGGTATGCAACAAAAGAAGTATGTATTGTGTATCTGGTGATGTTTGGTTATTCTGCTGTTCACAGTTTGGATTTTGGGTCTGAATCTATAAACAAATCTTAAATTGTACTATGAATGACATTGCTGTTGCTTTCACCTTTACTGCTTTTCCAATCGGGCAGAAACTGCTTGAGCTTAATAAAGTATTTTTAAGGGAGGAGCAGAGTTGTGATGGTTAGGGTGTTGGTCTTAATTGTACAAGCTTGAGTGCTCAATTCCTGTCTGGGCCTCGATGTACAAATCCTATTTATTACTAAGTTGAACTGCATGTTTGAAGAAAGTGTCATTTTTTTTGTTTTAAAAGCTCTGACTCAGCAAGATCTCGACACAAGTCAAGGTGCCTTCTAGCCTGTAACTTCCTAGTTAGGAAATTAGTAATGAGGATCCTCAAGCCTCAAGGAAAGCGCCCACAGAACCCTGCATCTGGAGTTATGGAACAGAAAGTTGCCTCAGAAGGTATTGCATGATGCAGGCAGCCATCTTAATAGGCCTATAAATACTCAAGAATGACATTTACGTGTCTGCATCCCCTTTAAGGTAGATGTTGATTGATTTTGCAATACATGATGTGCTCGGAGAATGTTTGAACTTGATTAGAGCCCTCCTAGCTGACTCATCTTCTCTCAATACGTGTCTGAATACTGTTACATACATGTATTGCATACTCTGCCTCTGCTGTTGTGTTTTTTTAAATTTTTTTTATTACCCATCTCTTTAGAGAGATTTAGAGAGTCTCTGACGAAGCGCTGTTTACAGTGTGAAACGCGTAAGAAGAACTTTTTACCTGTCTGTACCATGTTGTTGAGTGCATATTAAAGATTTTTCTCAACCAGACCATGCTGTAGCCCTGGATTACCCGTTTTTTTTGCACGGCTGTGCTCCGCTTTCTTTTCCCTGCGAGGATCACCTATCTGCTAAACACCACGTGACGCACGGCAACGGAAGAAGACCAGGCGACCATATGTGAGTAATTTAGGCTATCCATTGCTTACAAAGGCATGGGATATTACTGGTATTAAATCACAGGGACATCTGACGCTCTAGTGAGGCAGTCCATATTGGAGGAGAACCAGTGGGACGGATACATTACCCCCATCTGCATTATCTACCAGGACTTATATATACGCCCCTCTTTAATGAGCCTATACCTGTTATTACCAGCACTTACTGATATCAGGTTGCCTTTATGACTACTTCTCTTCAAGCAAGTTTACTCATTGAATTGTGTTTGTGACTGGGTACCCGGTTCATTTGTAGCACCGTATTCTATGGAACTCTGTTCTATCTTTACCACAAACTGAAGGATCCAGCCCTAAGGGGTTGAACTTCATACTACATATTATTTAGGCACTTCCTTCCTGTAGCTCAAAGAGAGGGGGCCCAGCACATGCACCACCACTCCCCTCACTCAGAAAGTCAGCATGAGGAGGGGAAAAACCCCATAGGACAGCCTGTCACTGACTGTGTCTTACTAGAACTTACATGACAGGGTAGGTAGCAGGACCAGCTATCGCTATATATAGAAAATAAACATTGACCATATCATTTTTCCATTCTGTGCTTATCCCAATGTACATGTAGCCATGTATTCTTTTTGGCTACTAATCTGCCCTGCCTTCCACATAAGCCCTGGTACCAGTTCAGGCAGTGTTAGGATTAATCCGGGTTTTCCCCTGCAGTAAGCAGCTCCCTTGATTGACAGGGGGTGGGCTAAGACCTGTGTACTGCCCAATCGGGCTCAGACCTTGGACTCCCCCCCCCTGGTACAAAAGGGGCTGCACAGCCAAATTTAGTGAGTTCTCTCCCCAGAGAGAGTGAGTACAGGGGTGTGCAGTCAGGGCACTGACCACCTCCATCCCTTCCCTTGGGGGAGTGGGACAGCTACCACTCATCCCACCAGGGGCTGAGGGAAGAGCAGAGGATAGACCCTTGGGGTCTCAAGCCTAATGAGTTGATTCCAGTGCCCATCTGGAGGAGGATATGAAGTGAACCCAGTTATATGTTGTATTCAGTGTTGTGAAGAATGAAGCGTTCCAGTTATTATATGCTCCGGCCTGAGACTGCAATTAATCAGGAGGAGTATGAGAAGGAGATTTCTATTGCAGGGATTGCATCCAGTGCTACTGGATCCTGCTGAGATTTAGGCACCGCACCAGTGAGAACCAACCATCACCCTAAAAGCCTGTCCTGTCTTCTCCATTAATACCGGCGGAAACTCAGCGCTTCTGTGAGCCAACAGGTAACCAGCACAATGCACCGTGTAATAGTGAGATCTCCCAGAGGGTGGGGGAAAACCTGTTACATTTGGAGACGCTGCTGAGATGCTTATCAGGACAGGCTTTCACAGCGAAGCAAGCCAGATAAAGGAGGTACACTCTAGGTACTAAGAAGGAGGGTAGTCTAGGTGTATTGTCCAGGGGACTCTTGGCCAGCAAGGGACCAACTTCCCTGCCAGTGGAGCTGCAGCCTGTGCTGTTCCCTAATGTGAGGTAACAGGTGCTGAGTCTATGTGCTAAATGTTGTAGTTCGTATCACCCTGAGGACTGATCTGGAGGAGGGGTTCTATCTGTCTGGAACCCAGTAACCTCAGGAAGGAGACTATATAGGATCACGATCAAACAGGGTGGTTTTACAGTATTTGTGGGTAGTGTCCGAGGGGGGGAATCTTGAAAGTCAGGATGCGAGAACCTCCGTTTGAGTAGCTACAACAATGCCGTGGCGGTTCCTCTGGAGACGGCGTTGGACGTGCCTGCTCCCGGCCGAGAGGACCACGCTACTGCCAGGATTCAATGGTGCGGTGAGGATGCGTCTTCTTCCTTCCAGGATCCAGCGTTGTGGTACTGGCCGGTACTTCCTCCTACGCGGAGGACCACAACACCATTCTGGTGCAACCGGATGACGTCATCGTGGAGGCGATCGCCAGGGTAGAGGAGGACTCTACTATGCCCGCTCTGATGAGTACAGCTCCACTTGAGTGGACCTTACAGTGACACCACGACTGGGCCGAGGGCGTAAGGCCCTTATGGACACTGATAAGCACCAGGTGCTGGAGGTAACAGGCCGGGGTAGGCCTACTACTACTAACACTGACCTCCACAGAGACGTTGAATAGCCTAAGATATACCCAGGACAATCAGAAAGTAGTTAAAGTTTCTCAGGACTGGAGAAACTGGGAGAGCTTCATCGATGATCATCCTGATGGAAGGAAAGTGGGCTGACTATTTAACCTTCTCCAGGGAAGGGTCAACACAATCAGAGACATCGGGAGTATCCTCTAGGGCGGCTTCTGAGTCTTAGGTGTCCACAGCCAGTGCTAGAAATATGGGGAAGGTATTGCAGTGGTGGGACCCCATGTTCCAAGGATATGTCCCTACATGAACCGGACCCGGTTTCTGCTAATTAGTGGGGACATTGTAGATCACTGGTTGGAAGAAGGGGAGTTCTCTGCAGAGGTGGCAGCGGAGGCTCTCAGGAGACGAGAGAGAGATTAAGCTAGGGATAGTGCAACCAACCGGCTTAACCCTCAATTACCATGAACCACCCTCCCATGAGCCATTATTTTGGGTGCTGCCAGGCCTGTGGCAGTAAATTAACAAAACTCAGCAGGGCTGATCGATTAATAGTCCAACGGTACCATCAGTCCCATGAGTTTGACTACCCCTATGTCCCAGAGTCCATCATGAGGGGTGCATATTGGGCTTACCAATAGAGAGGATTGGCTGAGGGATGCGGTTTTAGATTATCTATCCTCTAGTGCAGTTACTCCTGTTATTATAATGAGGAGAAAATCTGCTACCTGATAGTGTGGAGGGTTGGCAGAGGAATCTACCTGGACTGGGTAGAGTACTGAGCGGGGTCCCAAAAGGGTGTACTCCGTCACTGTTCCTGATCACGAGGGCAGGTTAGTTAAAAAGTCTGACAATAAGCAATACTATTAGAGGGGGTAAAGATTCTCCACGTTATGGGAGGAATCTGTAATGCCTCACTGTTATTAAGAGTATGCTATCAACTGAATAGTATCAATTATTATAGTATAAATTGTTATGCATTGTTCCAGGTTGTTCCAACTGAAGGATGGTACATAAATTTAGTTCTCAGCGGGGTCTGTGTGATTCCACCAGGGGGAGTATGTAGCCATATATTCTTTTTGGCTACTAATCTGCCCTGCCTACCACATAATCCCTGGTACCAGTGCAGGCAGTGTTAGAATTAATCCGGGGTTTCCCCTGCAGTAAGTAGCTCCCTTGGGGGGCGGGCTAAGGCCTATGTACTGCCCAATCAGGGACTCATACCTTGGACCTGCCACCGGGGTACAAAAGGGGCTGCACAGGCAAATTTTGTGAGTTGTCTCCCCAGAGAGTGAGTCCAGGGAGCGTGGAGTCAGGGCTTTGATCACCTCCATCCCCTCCCTTGAGGGGTAGCTCTGCCACTCCACCATCTCACGGGGGGGAGAGAAGAGCAGAGGATAGACCCTTGGGGCCTCAAGCCTCCTGGGTTGTTTCCAGGGACCATCCGGAGGAGGGATAAGACGTGAACCCAGTTATATGTTGTATTCAGTGTTGTGAAGAATAAAGTGTTCCAGTTCATATATATAACCGCCTGGGACTGCAATTAATCAGGGGGAGTAAAAGCAGAAGAGAGTTCTCCTGCAGGGATTGCAACCAGTGCTACTGGATCCTGCTGAGATGGAGGCACCGCACCAGTGAGGAAGAACCAACCATCACCCCAAAAGCCTGTCCTGTCTTCCCCATTAACACCGGTGGAAACTCGGTGCTTCTGTGAGCCAGCAGGTAACCAGCACAACACACCCAGTAATTGCGTGATCTCCCGAGAGGGTGGGGGGGAAACCTGTTACATACACATGCAAATAACTACATTCTTTGGGTAAATTGCCTCTTCTTCTTCCCCTGGGGCTTTGGTTCAGATCAAACACTATTCATGAGCAGGGTAGGATGACCTCTGCTATAGAAAATGGGCTCCCACTGGAGCTTCCAGAGCAGCTGGAAAAGTTCTGAGGAGAAATGTAAGTGATCAGAGGCAGAATAAAAGCCCAACAGGCCCTGCAGAGAGGGAAAAATGGCAGTTAACAAGTGTGTGCTGTTTGGGGAACTGTGCAAAGTCCAATAGAGTGCCGTGTCTTGTGACATTTGCCGAACTGCTTGTGGCAGTGACGTTTCATGCTGTGTTTACCCTATTTTACAATTTGAGGGTTGGTTAAATGTTGAAGCTACACGGGGTTAATGTGATAACAGGAGGGCATCAAATTCTACAACTGATGCCGCATCCTTCACCCATCTCTTTTATCTGCGGCCAAGTCTAAGGACGTGCAAACCACACTGGGAAGCTGATCTCCATATCATTTAATTTTACAAGTTTATTAAATGTAATAACGTGACAAGCAGATGTATTTTGACAACTATGGAGACCGGAAGAAGTTACGTACATTTTTTTTTTTTTTTTTTTAAACCCTTTGCTGGCGACAGCGAGTTAAGATATATATATTGGGAACGCAGAGGGGATTACAGGCACACGTTTCATCCAAAAAATTAAGGTAAATTGCCGGTGCGCGTGGAGATAAGGAAGATCCTGCACCACCCCAATGAATCACGGCGAAGGAGGAAAGCATCCAGGCACACAGACTTTGATAAGGGGATTTATTCTGCAAAAACTGCCAACGTTTGAGGGCTCACCTTGATAAAGACTGCGTGGCAGTCGAAACGTTGGTAGTTTTTGCAGAATAAATCGCCTTATTATCAAAATCCGTGTGCTCCTTCTCTCGCAGGTGTAGCCCTTGAGGTCCACCTGTTGGCCAACCAATGACATTGCTGGCCCTTGGAGGCTCTACATGCAGCCTCCAACTGCTGGCTTCACCAAGCAAACAATAGAAACGGCCCATTCTTTCCCAGTCTCTGCTTTAGCAATATAAAATGTGATGGCAGATAAGAACCACTTGGGCCACACGTCTGCCCTTTTTGCTACGTGTTGTACGTGTTGCTCCTTGGCTTTCTTTCACATTTAGGATCGCCTTATGTCTACTTTAAGCATTTGATAGCACTGGGTTGTTAAGGATGACATTTATCTTTACTGAACTACAGACAACAGCTATTTATGGTGAGGGTCTCAGGATTCTTGTGGCATGATAAGCCTGAAAAGTGAGTAAAAAGGCTGTGTGTACTAGTTAAAGTACAAGTTAAATTAGAACAGAATTATGCCGGAGACAATGATTCTTTACACCTGAGCAGCATTTCAGAAGTTGTCTCATACAAAGGGATTGTCCTTCTCTATTGTCTCTTGATGGTGTGTGTGTGTGTGTGTGTGTGTGTGTGTGTGTGTGTGTGTATATATAATTTTGATCAAAAGATGCAAACAAATTACTCCTTTTGTTACACAGACTTGGGTTCTAAATGTAAACATATTAACTAGTATATTTTAGCCTAAATTGGTAGGAGCGCAGGATCTGTGCTTTGGTTTTCCATATATGTAAGGCCAATATTTTTACCAAGAGAAAACCGGAGCACAGCCAAATGACAATCAGTCATAAAAAAGAAAAACTGGAAATTCCAGGGCAACCCAAGATCAACATGGGTTTATTACAAGCTCAAAACGATGGACAGGATGAACGCACCTACGCGTTTCATGCCGGAGCAAAGAGCTCTGGCATGAAACGCATATTGCTCCGGCATGAAACGCGTGGGTGCGCTCATCCTCAGAGCAATTGCTATCACACACAGAACTGAAGCCCAATAACCATGGCACCAAAATGCAGATTGAAATTGTGAATAAATGTCATTAATGTGTCTTTGTTGCAATTAGAAAGCTGTTGCTGGCATGTATGTATGAATCTGGATGCAGCTTGTGTTTAGTGGTAATGATAATGTAATTTGCTGTGAGACGGGCGTGCATGACGGAGGAAGGTGATGCAGTGAATCACTAAGGACTATCCTTGGCACTACAGATGGTCAAAACATGTTGTGTGTTGGTTTTTTTTTTTTTAAATCAGTTCTATAGTATTAGATAATAGTCCTACATTTTTTTTTTTTAAATCCTAATGCCATTTTTTTAAAATGTAATGTACATCCTTTGGTTGTTACAGAAACCATTTAGAAACTCATCTCCACTTCCTCTTTTGAAACAGCCTCTGACGCACACCTTTTTGAGCTCCGCCCCTTGGGAGCAAAGTATCACAGTCTGCTGTTTACAACACAGCAGCCGATCTGTCTACTGCAATGAAAGATGTAACAATAATGTGCTACACTTAGTAATATAATGTTAAATAGCTGCAGCACAGAGTTAGAAAGCGGCCATTTAGTTGGTCACACAATCAGGATTTTGACAGATTTATAATCAGAGCACTAAACGCTTGCCAGTTTAGGTAAGAATGTAAAATTATACATTGTCATTAGCTTTACATATTAAAAAAAAGGGGGGGGGGCAGGGGAAATGTAGTATTACTGAGTTAAGGTTGCGAAAAAAGAAACATTTGCCTTTTTTTGCTGCTAAACAAAAAGGCAATTGTGTCAGAGTTTGCAAGCATTCAGTCCATGTGCATTGCCGTTTCGTTTAAAAATGCTAATTTGATGTTCTAAAATGACTGGATGTATAGTCACTAGAAGGACTATAAATAGGGGCCACACACCATGTTTCGCTCACTGTCTGCCAATATTTAGCTGACAGATTCCAAAATCGAGGACTAGTTTCGCAACATTATTTGCCGCTTAAGGCTTGGCATAACATTTCCCAGTTGGAGGGAAAACACGCTAAAATGTTGAGACGGCATTTTGGATAGTTTTGCACATCTCTGCTTGACACACAAGGTAGACCCGTTCACTTTGATGTGTTTACTGTTTGAGGGAATGGATTATACAGTATGTTTGTGTGACTGAGACCGTTAACATGTGCTGCATTTGATGGACTTTAGCCAACAGAGGAAATCACATTTTACCATTCCAATGTTTATTTGAGAATTCTATGAAATGCTGAACAGAATAAAGAGACATTTATCTTTAATGCCTAATGAATGCAGAGTGCAGTTAAAATAAAAAATATACTGGTGGGACAGTTATTCTTGTTAAATAACTATAAATGATGTGTGTATCTTTGAAGTCTTGAAGTGTTCAAGAGTTCACATTGTTGGCAGGAAACTATTAACATAAGCTTTCCTAGAATTCTTAAGTATCTTTATTTGCAGCAGAGGAAAGGCAAATCTGATAATTCATTTCCTCTTCTTCCTTTCATTATTTAAGTTCATTTCCCGGTGACTTCTTAACCCTTTTTGGATCGGCATATGGGCATTGTGTTGCAGGCATCTACAAACAAGACACATTACAATCCACTTGCATATGCAGATTACAGATTTCAGGGCCAATCTTTATTGACTTCATGTTATTGTAATCTAATATGGTACTGTGCAAATCTATATAGTTTGGGTAATCTGTTTGTTTGCCCAAGGAATACATACTGAAATGATGATATTCATTGTTGAGTTCCATGAAAACCATACTTTGATATGACTCAGGAGTCAGGAGACTAGGAGATGGTCAAAGGACTGGATAACGGTTGGATTTCCAGATTGTTTTTGCTGACTTTTTTCAGTGCATACCCCACAACACTAAAGGAAGAGGATTATTATGTACAGTGGAATATTTACAGTGAAAAATTGTAACGGGATAGTATTAAAAATACATACAATGTTATACTACATTATAGCTGCTGCATTACCTTTGCAAACCTTAATAGACACATTTATTTAGAATGGTAGAAACAATTATTTTTAATAATTATTAATTATATCACTAAAACCCCTTAAATTAACCCCCTACCCTAATCCGCAATAACATTTACCTTAGAAGCGGCCGGCGGTGAATCATCTGTGGCGAATCAGTGGTGGCCATTTGGTCGCAGCGAAACAGATGTGACCAAATTTCCCATTCCGGTGTGTGTGTGTTAGTAAAGATTTTAAAGCAAACCAATTTGAGGGCTGTTAAAGCTGCAGTTCAGTCAATATCCTGCATGTTTGTTTGTTTTTAATAAATCAGTTCTGTAGTAAGAAAAAATACTTTTAGCATTTTCTGTTTTTAAAAAAACAACTTTGAAAGACCAATTTTCTTGTATTCTATTTTAACAGCCATTTGCTAAGGCACTGCCCCTTCATGTCCTGTCACAAGCTCTGGCACGCCCCTTTGTCAGCCCTGCCCTCCCTCTAGCACATGTCAGTGCAGGAGTGCTCATGAATATTCATGAGCTTCCACTGCCAGTCAAGCAGATTATAAACAAATCCCAGCTTTTAATATGTCACCAAATTTCGACCTATCAATACATGGAAAACGAATTAAGCTGCAGCTATACTGTTCTTTAGCTAATTAGAGATTGCACACATGAAACTATTGAAGTAAAAAAATAAATGTAAAAAAAAAAAAAAGACTGAACTGCAGCTTTAAGTTATTGATATAACGTCTGAGGGCCAATGAATGCAAGTTAGCAGACAGTACGAAATGTCAAGTTGTGAGAACTTGATGCCAGGATCATTTTACTCCTCTGATCTGACTTTGCTCTGTAATTTCTTTAAAAATATATATTAAAGTAGTAAAATAAATCATGACTGTGTAATATGTCATGTGTTTTTGTTCATCTGAGGTTGCATTTACCTAATTTTTAGACCTGCTACGGAGCAGATGATTGTTATGTCCTGATATGTAAAAACCATAGAATTCAAAGAGGATGTACAGTACTTTCTTTTTCACAAGTGTTTGTTTGTGTGTGTGTGTATATTTGGGGTGATAATCAGCTTCGCTACCCACCCAGTTAGTGAGGGCTGGAGTAAAGGTTTAGATATTCTCCAAAGCGGAGTAGGCCTTCATTTTGCTTATTTTGAATGTAGTGCCTTGTTAAAGAAACAGGTGCAATAAAGCCGATTAAATCCATTAATTATACCTCTGCACACATCTCTTACGGCCTCATTAAAAAATAATTCACTAAAATATAGTTTGTTTTTGAGTCCCTTAATAATAACCTCTGATGATACTGATCTATTGTACATCAAGCACAATATGAAAATAAGTTATTCACAGTATAGCGTATCTTCATTGTCCAAAATCTAAGGTGGATGTCGACATTTAGCCTCTAATTCCTAGTATTTACAAAGACTGACGTTTGTGCAAAAAACCTATATACATTGGTCCAAATGTGTTTGGAGCACCTCTCAAACTGCTTGTTTTGAACCAAATCACATTTGTTTTATAAACATTGTATGAATGTGAAAACCAGAATTTTGGCGAAATGCCCAAGTTGACCCATACATTTTTCTTTGACAGCACATACTCCAACTGTACTGTTCTGCGGTAAAGGCTTCTGCTTTGAGCATCACACATGATCGTTGGCCATTAAACAATTGGGGAGAGAAATTTCCTTGATCAAAAAGTATTTGAAATCTTTCCTATACAAGGAATTGCCTCTTATTTACAGATGTAGTGAGACTTGCTGTTTCCGGAGCCGCTGCTGAAAAATCAAAAAGCCACGGGCTCTGAGACGATATCTGCCGCGATCGCGATGTGGGGGTTCCATGGTTCCGGATTGGACCCCCACAGCGATAAATTATGCATCTCGCCCTGGTGCCTGAGACCAGAAGTCTTGCTACGGCTTTATTTGACAGCAATTTTTGATGTGATATTAATCCAGATTAAATTTAGTTCAGTGGCACTGATATTTTGTAAAAATTCTTTGATATTCTGGCATGTAGCTGCTATAACTTTGTAACCTTGCTTTGAGTCGCAGTGACTGGCCTGTTTGTCCCTGTGTGATTGTGGCAGCTAGTAAAATAGAAAGGTCTTGAAGGCAAGGTTTTGTTGCTTTATAATTGAGACATGCCTGATGTCGTCTACCCTTGTGTGATACCTGAACACCTTCAGTGTAATGTCAATTAGATGGCAATACATGTTAGGAAAACAATTTTTAAATGCTTTTGAAATAAGAACTGAATATCAAACATGGGTTCTTTTTCTGGATAACTGAATGAAATTATTCTGAATAATAGAATGCACCGTCAATAAAAAATATCACTTGTGAGCACATTCACATGTCTCAGACAGGCCTGCAACCCTGCTTTTCCCCATTACCTCTCAGCATACAGTGCGTCCACTGCAGCCAGGGATTCTGGGTAATGACAAGTACACAGTGTCACAAGAGACCAGGACTTTTAACGGGGATCATTCACTAAGCAAAACAAAGTAGTGGAACAAAATGAAGTTTATTCGGATAAACCCGCGTACACACAATGAATATACAAAATACACACTTACTAGGGGTGAAAACTAGGCTCAAATAGGTGCAGGGCGCCTGCTTCAGAAGGCTTACCCTGACCGGGATATACACCCGGGCTTCGTGGTCCTCTTTTCGGCTGAAACTCTTAGCCACGACCGCTACGTTCTATTCTCACAACTTGGTCCTAACGCTTGATTTAGTCTCTGCAGAAAAGGCTTTCTTGGCTCCAAAAATTAAGCTGGTTGCTCTGCTATTCGCAACAGAACTTTGAAAAGCCCGCCATAGCATCATCGACACAAGCCACTAGATGGTCTGGTTCTCTAACAGGGGCATCTCCTTACATACACTCCGCTGAGCTATTCTCAGCATGGAAGTAGTAGGAGTGACCAATCAGAGCATGGGAATATTTCCCGAACAGCCAATCAGAACGGGGGGGGGGGGGGGTGTCAAGCTGGGTCGAAAAGCCGGGTGGGCGGTAAATAGGAATTGGCCAATGGGAAATGTGCCTACCTTCCCCTAATCCAACCCATGGACACCCGCTGGGCAGGCTCCACCAGGTCGTGTTGCCTTTGTTCTCCGGACCTGGTACTCCAACTTGCCACATTCACCAAATGCTTTTCTCCCTTCTGGACATCCCGTGTCTGCTTTGAACTCCGATGACTCTGTAGTCATACCGGTGCCTATGTTGATGGCCGGGCTGACTACATAGACATTTATATATACCGTGTAAAACATTAAAAAAAAAAAATCATAAATCCTTACATTTGGGGAAACCTTATACTTGCATGGGAAATGGGTCTGGGATACTTGGGCTCGAAAACCAGGATTCTGGGGGACACAGAGTAGCCCCTGTGTAACTAACCCCGTGCACCCGCAAATCGTGCCTACACGCTGGGGAAGAACCACAGGACCACCGGTAACTTTTTCCCCCGAACTCCTGCAAGGAAAACAACAACTTTTCGACCCAAATATCCCATTTCAGAACCCCACTCCCAAAATCCCATGTTCCTTGGATAAGGGGAACATGTAAAATCACAAAACAGGTCAGCTTTCCCCTATACTTAAAACTGGGGCTTCGAATAAAATGTGGTCCCTAGAACTTGCTGGCAGGACACAGATTTCCCATAGGGTTTCATTGGACTTCCATAACCCGCCGCGTCTTTATGTACAGACGTGTACCTGCAAATGGTACACCATTTGCGGATAGACATACATACCCGTACCTCTGCCTAGGGACACGTTACATAGGTGCAATATACTTTACAATGGCTAACTCAAGCCGGGCTATGCTGAACCAGGGCACCCTAGTGGTGAGTCATGGTTACGTGGTTTTTAAGGGGAGATATTAGCGGGGAAATGTGGCTATGTGTACCCACAGACCTTGCCTGCTCGTCGGGTACTTTTACCTGAGAACCGGTAACTTTGGTCCCCGACCCCGTAGACAAATTCTGACAGCAGTTTCACCCAAATATGCCCCTTAAAACTCATGCACAAGAAATGCCTGATTTAATGCCCGTAAATGTGAAAACCCAACACATGATGTAGAATACAGTTTAACTGACACTTTCAGCCCTTGACAAACGGTTTTAGAGGGAGCCAGATGGGCTTCACCTTTATTATGAAGGCCGGCTACCCCCTACCATCACACAGTGTCGCCTTTTACTTCATATCCATTTTAACATGGACCCCAATAAGCTTTATGACCGCCATATTACACAGCTTTTCAGCACAGCCTGGGTTAAAGAAGAATAATAGAATGGAATGACGTGACCTCTGCTAGGCAGTGAGGCCTGTTATCACATCATTCTGATGTATTGGCCTGCAGTAGAGTGTGCTAAATAATTTCATTATAATAGGCGTATGCATAGTAGAGAAATTATAAACTGCTATTTTTTTCTCTTCTCAAAGAATGTTGTCATTATCTTAAACTTTGTTTATAGGAATCTAGTGGCAATATTGTTTCTGTATGTATGTGTGTATATATATATATATATATATATATATATATATATATATATATATATATATATATATATATATATATATATATATATATATATATTAATAAACTATTATATATCTTTTAGAGGATCGACCAGGTACACATTTTTCCTAGACCTAGCAAAAATAATAACGTTATATTTTTAAGTATTCTATGCTTTCTATTGTCTCTAATGCATTTTTCGATGTACTTTGACTTGGTGTTAGCTGAAAAGGAGACTGTTATTTAAAAACTGTTACTTAAAATTCACATGAGCATGTACTGGAGGGAAAGGTCAATATTTTTTTAAGGACTTCAAAATGCTGATGGTTGCATGTCCTAGTATTTTTATTTGGCATTCACACCACACTTGCTTCTGATTTACCTTTTGATATGTCATAATAAATCAGAGGCCATTTATTTTGATCCAGAGGAAGGCAAATCAAAAACCCCAGTGTAACATCCAATGTCTCATAAGGGGAAAAATAAATTCCTTCTGACTTCAATAATGGCAATCAGATTTCTCCCTGCATCAACATCCTTCCCATGTTTACTTATTTGGTATATCCCCGTATACCTTTCCTTTCTAAAAGATGTGCAACCTTTTATTGAAGGTATTTATTGTATCTGCCATCATAGCCTCCATGGATAATGAATTCCACATTTGAACTGCCCTTGTTGTAAAGAATCTTTTTCCTTTGCTGCTGGTGAAATCTCCTTTCCTCCAACCTTAAGGGATGACCGCCTGTCGATTGTAAGCGAGAGAACAATACATGTGCAAATCATAGCCACAAATTGTTTACAATCTATGTGAATGCTGAGACTGGCCCAACGCTCGATGGAGCTGGTACTTTTAGCAAAGAAGCAATAGAATGCAAGCTTTCTTGTGCAACTATTCCAGTAATGACAATCCTCACTCAAGCCTCTAGTACGTAACCTCAGCACTTTTTTGGTAATAAGCCTGACAATTGAGGAGGAAATGGGTATTTTTCCAGTTATGTGCTACCATACAACCTCTCCCCCCCAAATAGAAAACCTTCCCACAAACCCAAATACAAAAAAACTCACCTCCCCCCAAATACATACAAAAAAAAAACCACCCCCTAAAAACATACAAACTTTCCTCAGCCCACAAATACATACAAACTTCCCAAATAAATACCAAATATAGACTTGCCTTCCTTGGGGATGGTCTCTGGCTTCTGGTGCCCCGGCTCTCCCCAGCTGTGTGGACCTCACTCATGCCTCTGCGCGCAACAACGTGAGAGAGAGGCCCTGGCGGGACAGTGAGGGAGGCCCACAGCTGGGAAGAGCCAGGGCCTCTTTGCCTCCTTTTGTCTAGCTGCCAGACCTCTCGTTGCCTCCCTCACTGACATTGTTCCATGCCTAGCCTCTGACACTGGCACGTGCATGGCCTCTAATGCTGGTGCGCCAAGGTCAGAGAGGCCCGGCGCACTCCGACATGAGAGGCCCGGTGCGAGACAGTGTCAGTGAGGGTGGCACACAGCTGGGGAGAGCAGGGCCTGACTGCAACGAGAGGACAGGCAGCTGGGCAAAGAGTGACACTTGTCCCGGCTCTCACCACCTGTCTGCGTCCCTGGTTCTTGACTGCGTCTGACATCCGTATCAAGATACCCAAGTTTCAAGTTTTAAACCATCTACAGTCTCTACAGATTGGAGTGGATATCATTGTTGTAACATTGCCTAATTTGGATCGATCGTTAAGTTTTTATAGGGCTTAATGTTAAAATAGACATAGACATGAAGCAAAAGGTGACACACTGTGAGTGCTCATTTGCATGTCATGTCCCAGAATCCCTGGCTGCAGTGGAAACACTGTATGCTAAGAAATAATGGTGAAAAGCAAGGTTACAGACATGTTTGAGACGTGAATCTGCTCACAAGTGTTTTTGTTTTTTTATAGCAAATAAAAATATTTTACTTTTTTGTGAGATTTCTGCTTAAAGGTCCAACTTTGAAAAGCTTTTAAACATTTAATTTATATCGTTAGATAAATGCTAAAAAAATGTTTAAAAAAAAAAAAAAAGGAAAACCTTATGTGAAGTATTTTTTTTTAACCACCTAAATGTAAGTTCTGTACATCTTGGTATGTAAAACTTGTGCTTTAACTATCAAAATAAAGCAGTGGGTGTCATTGATATTTTAGGATTCCCAGCAACCAAGCCTGTAAATGTATCTTTTCTCACGGACGGTCTGCAGCAATATAAAGGCCTTGGCAGAATAACACTTGATCTGCATTTAAACCACTTACGTGGTAAAAAAAAGTCCAATAAAGACATCAGTCTTAAGCTTTAGTCCTATTGTGTTAACTTTCAGATGCAGTTTATTAAATGATCCTTTCTGACACTGCTGTTACAATGTGCGTCAGCATGATTCAGAAAAGCCCTAAAGGGTATATTTTATGAGTACTGATAACAAAGACTTGAGGCTACTGCACATAGTGTGCGTTTGAAATGTTCCTACCAGCTGTTTTTACTCCTACAGTAGTTGTGCCATAACTGTTGAATGTTCCACCCCGGTTATAGCCTGGTGCTACACAGACACAGGAAGATCTCTTCATGGAGCAGCACTGAACTTTGATCAGTAGACTTTGCTATCACATTCCGTGACCACTAAACAAAGATATATTTACCACGTGGTGAAACCGTGCAGGTGAACCACACAGATCAAGTGCATGGGGTGTGATAAATCCTATGGAAATCTGCTTTATTGCTCTTTACTTCAATAGCATGAAAAGCATTGTTTCTGCGAAATGTTTGCACTTTGGAACAAGAAACAAAGACGTAGTCAAGGAAGTAAAGGCTATAATCAAAATAATGGTAGATAGTCCACTATCTTTTGAGCTGTAAGAGCAAATTAGAGCAAAGCATGATCTACAAAGACAGGAAAAAATGTGTACTGAGAAATTACCAGTGTATCCCCACCAGGAAACAAAGAAAAGACAGCGCAAAAAAACCATAGTGTAGTATATTTAAAAATAGTATTTATAAAGTGGGGGTGAGTATTGCACGTACATCAATATAAAGGGTTAATAGCATGACATGTTAGGGACATGTTACCACTCTGCGGGGACAGCAGGACACGAACACAGGTTTCTTGGACGTCCTCCCTCTAGCTGCTGGTATCCAGAATCAATGTATCTCCCAGTTGTTTCCGGGTTAGTCCACGCTCACGTCACCCGGAAACAACTGGGAGATCATCCCTTCTGAACCACTGCCTGGAGCTCCTTGAACACGCGGGAAGGTCCCCCAACGCCGAGCTGTATACATTGATTCTGGATACCAGCAGCTAGAGGGAGGACGTCCAAGAAACCTGTGTTCGTGTCCTGCTGTCCCCGCAGAGTGGTAACATGTCCCTAACATGTCATGCTATTAACCCTTTATATTGATGTACGTGCAATACTCACCCCCACTTTATAAATAATATTTTTAAATATACTACACTATGGTTTTTTTGCGCTGTCTTTTCTTTGTTTCCATGTAGCCTGGTGTTTGAGCCATTCCAACTGACCAGCAGCACAAAACCTTACCCTATCAGGTTGTATCATATAACCTCTAATTAAGTCACTATCTTTCATCACAGATCACTTATGAGCGCAAGTTTTTTGTTTTCACTTTATCCCCACCAGGACCTACTATGTCAGGTAAAGTGTTAATGGCTTTAAGGGGTTAACTGTGTGGGCTCACGCATTGTAAACGCCCCTATCCCATCACATCGTATGGAGTAACTTAGCAGGAAACAAGTCACTCCCTCTGTATGCATGGTGATCAGTGACGTCACCATCGGTGTATATACAGCAAGGCCCGCTTTTCTGCGATACGGCGGTACCGAGAAGGGGGCCACCATGTCTGCAGAACCGGCTGCATGCGCAGAACGGACCGGTCCATGGTCGCATGTGCAGAATGACGTGTTTTATCGATGATGCGCATGCGTAGGCCGGTGCATTGCCGGTCTGTGCATGCGCACATAGAGAAAATCGGCGGTTCCGCATTCCGACGATTTTTGCTTTGCGGCGGGTCCTTAGAACGGAACCCGCCGCATGACTGGGGTCCTGCTGTATATGAAGTCCAAAGGTTTTAGAACTATGGTTCCTGGTTGTGACAGTTGGAGGAGCCTCACTGTTAATAATGTAAATATTTTCCTGTGTGTATATAAATGTACAGTTAGTGTAGTGATAGCTGTCCCTATTTGCCTTTTTATAGTCAGGGAAAGTGTCCCATCCAGTTAGCATCCATAGCCATAATACTACAGAAAGTTACATGCTATCAAAAAGGAAGCCTATGTCCTATAGGCGTTATCCCAATAGTAGCCCTGTGATCTAATTGGTGTGGCCCTGTTGCCTTTGAAACAGAGTACTTAAAGCAGAAGTCCAAGCTGCATTTTCCCCCCTTTAAAATGTGCATGAATACAAGCCACAAAATGATGAGTAATTGGCTAAGTTGCCGATCAATACGTTATCTGAGATCGATCGGCGACGATTCGGCTCGGTGGTTCACTAACCGGCTGACAGTGCAGCAGAAGAGGGCCAAAGATGTAAAGTTCTGTGGGGAAGATTGTGTGACCAGGCAGTCACAAGATACAATTGGGGCACTTCTAGAGAGGGGGCATGGCTAAAAAAGGTGCGTGCTGGAGCCTGTTTCAGAAGAGGAAGGGAATGTGACTTTGTAAATGGTTTGCTATAGAAACAAAAATACTTGTTACATTATAATACATTCAAAATGTCATTCAGAGTTGTGTTTTTTTATTTTTATATATAAATGGTACAACTATTGTATTATAGTACAGAGCTGATTTATTTAAAAAAACACATGTAGGATATTGCTTGGTCTGCAGATTTAAGAGAGGCACGCAGTGCCTTTTTACTGGAATTGTGATCCCCCAGTTGAGGATAGAAAGGGTAACCTAAGATGGGGCCCAATTGATACGGATGCTACACAGAAGATGACCACTTAAACATAGTAACAGAAACAAGATTAAATACCTCCCAAGAGCATTTAGAGTGGGTGCTACTTAGAGAAGCTATAAATAGTACAAACACTGTGCAGATACACAAAGTATGTCTATTGTGGATGATGTCAATGTGTGAGAAGCAGTGGACGGCTGTCAATAAAGCTCTTGTTTGTACTATAAAAGTACCTGGCACCCTTTATTATTCTAACAGTACATCTACGCCCAGCCTGCATGGATCCAGCCCCCTGACAAGGTATGAGAGACTGAGGAAAGCCATGTACAGACTCAACTGATGTAACTCCTTAAGAGCCGGGCAGGGAGGTTTACACCCGTAAAATGTCACATTTATTTTAGGCAATGTATTGTACACCCCAGCCACACATTAACTGTACCCTCTCCAAACTGTTAATTTATAGATTGTGCACGAAAAGGTAAGCGCAAACCCAATAATATATCACAAAAAAATTATATCACCAAGAGGAGATGCTGCTGGTGTGAGGAATTTCACAATCCCTCAATAGGCAACAGGAGGAGTACACAGAGCACAAGAACTCCTCTCGTAGGTGAATCAGATTAACATGTGTTAAAAGAAAAGAGAAAAGATCATGGTACAATACAGTTTAATAAACAGAAAATCCTTAGAGCAGTGAGCTCCAGTACACTCACATGCTCCACGATCATAAAAAGCAGTGTAACCAACTCAGGGTTAGGAGCGACACCGACAATACAATTTATAGATTGTGTAGGATTAAATAAAATGTGCAATATTTAGATTGCAGCTAACCATCTTGAATGTTTAGAATTTACCATAACATGTAACAGTACAGTTGAATTGTTTTTAACTCTCTAGTTGCCCTATGTCCTGTTTCTTGAACAGAACCAAAATTGGTACATTAGGGACCCGTAGCAGGTTTATAGGATCTCTACGTGACATTCTAGCCATGTACAATCACACTACCATGTAGAGCGATATAAGAACACCAACTCAAAGGGGAGGCCTTCTCCAAATGTCAAGGTAGCAGTCAAAATAAAAGAACACAGGAATCAGGTCATCATTTTGTTACTGTATGTGGGCCACACCAGTGCAAAACACCCTTGCCTCTCAAAGTGGTATACTATGTTCAAAATGTTACATTGCATTTCTATATACAGTACAATATATTACACATAAGATAAACTAATTCCAAAAATTCTCCACCAAAACGTTAACCTGGTTGTAAATGCAGTTTTATACCCCTTTGTTCTTCACAAATCATAGTTCTAGCTCAAATAAAATATGATCACATCCATGTAGTTAGAAACTTTTCCCCTCCCCTTTTGCTATTTGGACCCTCCCCATATGCTATTTTTGGAAACCATGCAAGAATTACAACCCACAAAGCCCTTGCTATGTTCCCAGGACGTCATAAGGTTTGGCCTGGAGTTGTCGGTATTCCTCATTAATAGTCACTGTAGTATCCAGAAGAAAGTAGTGATTAAAATCCAGCCATACCATCCTGGAGCCCACCACCCCTTTTCTCCTATAAAAAAGCATTAACTAAACAAAAAGGAAATGTATTTTTAAAGGGTAGCCAAAATGATGGGTTATCCGATATGAGATGATGCATCCAGCCAAAATCTAGATCAATCTATAATATATAGTTATTTGCAAACTGTGCAGCAAATATCATGCATATTTAAATGATTGGTGGAATCACATGACCAGATGTCGACATACAGCTGTAGCCAACGTTATTGTAACCCGTGGCGCACTCCTGTGGGTTAAATGACGCGATAGCACCTTCTCACAAGTAGCTAATTCAGATCCATGGCCTTTTCTCCCGTTGATGCGTCGTTCTGTGTCCTGCTGCAGTGCACCATGGGTTACAATAACCGTGGCTGCATCTGTAGGACTGAGACCGTAGCAGAACAGACTTAGAAATTTGTATTTAAAAACTTTATTGCAGCCTTGGCCATGCATGGGGCATCTCCCTTGGAAACCTAGAGTTACAGTTTTCAAGCTTACCTGAGGATTGTAGAAGCATTCTCGTAACATGGTCTATAAATTATTTTAGACTAAATACCGTACATGGTTGGTTAAATAAGCTTTTTGTGGCATGTACAGTAATAAAAGAGTATGTAGGCTATTTGAAACATGATTTGATGTATGAAAGGAATATATATTAAAGCAGCAATTCCCCATGTTTTGGAATTCTTATATAAAACAAAATTCTCCCAGAGTATGTAAGGTCCTTTTGGAGCTGGAGCGTTCTATTCCTAGCTTCTGAAATATTGACCTTTTTTAATATGCTGTTAAAATCAAAGATGGCTACCAGGCTTGTCCATTAGGAAGTTGCCGTGTTATGCTGTGATGACATTACAGCTCTCTGGTGGCCTTGGTTGTGTGTGTGTGTCTGTCTCCAGAGCTTAAATAAGAGACCGCCCAGTTCTAGAGAAATAAAATGTAAAGCAGAGGATTTGAAACCTTCCGCCACCCAGACACAGACTGCCACATATTTGACATCTGTTCTTGCATGTCTGAGACCTTTAAAATAATCTATTTTTCTAATTACATTTTTAAAGCAGGTTGTTGTGAGCAAACATACTGTATCTTGAGGCTAGGGTGTTGCTGCTATCACATATAAATGTTACATGTTTGTTTTTTGTTGCTTAGCATTGCAGAATTTTGGTTTTCAGTACTGTTCTTTTGTGGCTAGGGTGTATGTATACATGTATATACATAATACATTTATGTATGTGTGTGAAAGCTAAAATAACTTACACTGTGCACATATTCGTAAAGTAGTTGGATACGTTTCTGCTTTAAGAAGCTTACCATTTAAAAGGAAGAAGGGGGAGTCATGCTGGATAAGTAAAGATTGGTGTGATTGAGGTTTTGTGGCTGCCCAGATGCTCTTGGTGATGTTTCATGTTGGAGACATAAGAAGAGAAGTAGTATTAGGAAGTTATTGTCATCTAGGCTTCCTTGCGAAGTGACTTTTATGAAGCTTTTCAATGTGTAAAGATTGTTATTGAGTCCCGGCCGTGAATTAAATAGGCAGGAAATGACTTTGGGTGGGGGGACGCTCACCAGGGAGAAGGATGTGTGACATGTCAAGGGGAAAGCTTGATAGTTGAGCACTAATATCTTGAATTTAATTCTGGAGAGTAAGGGTAATCTTGGAATGGACTTGCACAAGTGTTTGACATTGGGAGATCCATGCAGTGGGCAATGATTTTACAGAAGCAATTTGATTACTAGAGCAGGGGTGTGCAAACTTGGGGACGTGGCGCTTATAGAGGCCCCGCGCTCTTCCCCAAAGAATTTAAATTAAAAGCCGAGGAGCGCGTGCGAGGCCTCTGTGTAAGGTCCCTTACCTTGTCTCCGGCGGCTTCTGGCGACGCTATCTGATTCATGACAAGGAGGAGTTAAAGATGACTGCTGGGCCTGTGGTACATATAATGACTACTGCAGAGTTTTAGAAAGGCAATTTTGTCAACGTTTACATTTTTTTTTCTTGTCTTGATAATTTCAGAAAAAAAGACTTGTTGGATAGAAATAAAACTTACTAGAGGTTTTTTCCATAGTTGTATGTTTTGCTTTGTACCGTTTATATAGTCAGTAGATTTGGTATGGGTATTTTGACAAGTTCTGTTTTCTCAGTTATAATCAACAAAGTAAATCAAGCAGTTGCCATCTTGGAGATACATTGTCTAATATATGCAGGGGCATAAATTATCATGAAAGTCATAAGGATTTAATTTTTGATTGAAGAGTTCATGTTGGACAAATCATAAATAAGATGCCAAAAACCAATGTCCATAGCGTTTCATTCAAATGGATGTGATATTCACTGGTTTCTTTATCGTCAAACAGTTTATTGATATTTTTCAGTTTACTTATCACTTACAAAAAGACTTTAAATGAAGTTATAATGGTACATAAATTGGGGAAACAATGTTTAACTTGTACTTTTACAGATTTTAAAGATCTGTTTTATTTAAAAGGTTACCTTAAATCTTTACTAATAAGTTATAGATTCATGTATTTCTGTTCCTAACCAAAGTTATACGTCCTTCTACTTTGTGCAACCTGCCTTTTATATTGTGGTAGAGGAAACGCTTTAAACATAGGTGGAGGAATGGTCTATAATACACAAGATTACACCATGTACATATCATGGAGTTATAACGCAATATATTTATCTCCCTGAAAAATTCACCATAATAAAAGATCAGTAAAGAGCAGTATAGTATTTTCTGCATGTGGGAAGAACAGCATTCAGGCACTGTACCAAATTTCAAACAAGCATTTCAAGTACCGGTTCTCACATCTCAGCTGTTCAACAATGGACGCTATAACAATGGACCAAGGCAGTGTTTTTTTTTCCCCTTCAAACTTTTTGTTTGGTTAAGGAACCCTATAATTAAATTGTGAAATGTTGCGGAATCCCAACGCTCTGTAATAGTGTGTTTGAGATCAGATGCATTGTAAGGAACCCCAACCGTCACTAGTAGCGTCTGAGATCAGATGCATTGTAAGGAACCCCAACCGTCACTAGTAGCGTCTGAGATCAGATGCATTGTATGGATCTCCGACCCTCTCTAATAGCGCGTCCGAGATCAGATGCATTGTAAATTCTTCTGTATTTGGTACAATTTTCAAATAACTTGAAAATAGCAGGGAACCCTTTAGGGATGCCCACGGAACCCAAGTGTTCTTAGGAACCCCTGTTGAAACATTCTTGTATATGGCACAGCACTACAGCGCAAATCCTCATGTAATGTCTTCTAAAAAAAACTTTACTATTCTATATACAACAATTTTTATTATGGTTATTAAAGAAGCAAAACGTGAAATCTTTTTTTTTAATATATAAATAAATCAGTTCTGTATTATTAGATAATGGTGACTGTTTTTTTGTTGTTTTTATTCAACTCTTAATGCCATTTTAATGGGTTATTTTTTTTAAAGCATCCTTTGATTTCTATAGCAGGTTTTAAAGCAGCAATAATACATTTCCCCTTTTTTTTCTTATTTCTATATGTAACAATGTATAATTCTACATTCTTACCTTAGCTGGCAATCATTTAATGCTCCTGTTATAAATCTGTCAAAATGCTGATTGTCAAAATGGCCGCCTTCTAACTTAGTGATGCAGTCTTTGAAATGCTACAGCTGTTATGTAACATTATATTACTAAGTGTAGCACAGTATTGTTAAAGATTTCAGAGTAATAGCCAGTCTGCTGTTTGCTTTAACCCACCACCCCAGCAGTGCAAGATCTTAGCTACATTTTCCTGTTTGGGATACTTTCTTGCAAATATTCCCAGCAGTTTGAGTTTTAAACTATAACAATAGATAATGTTACCCTAGTAATATAAGGATACATTGTAGCTGCTGATTTACTGACTGAAGCAGCCATTATGTTAGACACACAATCAGAATTTTGGCAGATTTGTAACGGGAGCACCAAACGATTGCCAGCTTAGGTAAGAATGTAGAATTATACATTGTCACATTCCTTACATATTCCAATAAGAAAAAAGAAAAAAGTTGGAAAATAGTATTACTGCTTTATCTTTTTATTATGGTTATTAAGGAAATGCCCCCCCCCCCAAAAAAAAACAGGAGTCATTTACTGTATTGTATGGGTCACCTATTCAATGTCCTTTTATTCCAATACTTTTTCACCAAACTTTGCTTGAATGGACATATTGAAAGAGTTTTGTAACCTGATTAGAAAGGTGATCAGTTTGACATAGAATGTGGATCTTTCTGGGAAAGGCAAGCAACACGTTCTTCATGCCCTTTCCTGTGTGCAGAGTGTGTCTTGTGTTATTTCTCACACATCCAAAGATTTAAAAAAAAGAGGAGGCCTTTAGAGTATGTCATGCAACCAGTGCAATTAAAGGCAAGATTGTACGCATAAATCTACTACAGAAAAAAGGGTATGTGTTTTGTTTTTTTTTGGCTATATGAAAATTCAGAGGTCTGATTTTATGTATAGTACGAGAGCCAAAGATAACAGTAACGATGTGTGGGTGAGCTACCCCAATTGAAAGAAAAACCAAACCCTGGTTAAATATGTAGATGTACACTGAATACTGTTGCAAGGAAAGACTGTTTATGATTTAAACATGTACAGTTAGCTTTAATAGTAGTACAAGCAACACCTGTTTGATTTTATTGCTGCAATACATTCTTTTTCGTTCTCGGTGCTTCCGCGTGCACTAATTTCATACAAATTCATCAGCCCTACAAACCCGTCAATGTAATTTGCTAAAGGTGTAATAACTCCTTCATATTATTTAAGAAAACAGTGAATTGTTGTTAAAATGTTATTGCGCAAAATGAATTGGAAACTCATTCTGACTAAATAAAAAGTTCACGACTGAAGACTGGAAAAAGTAAGGCATTTGTCCGAGTCTTCATAGCGTCAAATTTTTTCATTTTATTTGGCATGCGAAAGGCTCCTTCTTTTATCACTCTCAGGACCTCAAATATTTCCCTTGATACAGTGCTGCACAGCATATGGTTAGGCTTTTTATACTGCCACTCTTCTAAATGGCTGTTATGAGTTACTACCAAGTTTTAAAAAAGGATTCTTGGCGTGGATATTTTACTTTCTAAAAATGTCATCATAAATGAAAACACAGACAAAGAATAGGATATTTGTAACCACTTTCTGAGAGAGCAGTGTTACAAAAAACTAAATTTCCAAAATGGAATTGGAAAAGAAAATGGGGAAGAAGTTGGATTTCTAAATATTTTCATCCAGCTGTATGAAAAACATATTTTTGAATTTAGTTTTGGCACTTGCATTACTCGCACAATACAACACCACTCAACAGTATTATTGAGGTGATATGAAAAATGGATAACAACTGGTCAGCAGTTGTGCAGTTTTAGTCCTACCAAGATCGCAAAAGCAAAAAAACATCTACTTCTGTTCTGAATTTATATACTTCCCATGAGTATGAAGTAGATAATCGGAGGAAGTTCAGCTCGTGTGACAGGGTAAATATTTAGTTGCTGGTGTAGGACCTGACCTTTGGAGACTTTCCTTATGGGAGCAGGGGAAGCTGGTTCAATACCTGCTGTCTGCTCCTTGTGACCTTGGGCAAGTCACGTTATCTCCCTGTGCCTCAGGAACCAAAAACATAGATTGTAAGCTCCTACGTGGCAGGGACAGTGTCTGCAAAATGTCTCCGTAAAACTAGCAGCGCTATACACAAACATTCAATTATTATTCCCTTGCATTGACTTACGATTTTGCCAACATATGTATCGCAACTAAAGATCCCCTCTTTTTTTCTGAGGAACCCCCAACAATTTCTAATAGAAACTCTGTGATCAGATGCATTGTAAATTCTTCTGTATGTGATACTATTTTCAAACGTCCAGAAAATTACAAGGAACCCTTTAGGGATGTCCAAGAAGCCCAAGTGTTCTTAGAAACCCTGGTTGAAAAACACTGATCTACAGGGATGTGTATTTTTTATTGTTTCTTTTCCTCTTGTAGAGCTATACACAACCACAGCACTCTCATTAAAACTATAAAGGTCTGGCATTACCGTGTATGGGGAGAGCTGGTCCGAGTGGGGATTCCGGTTTGCTGCCTACTATGGCACAGAATAATATTAAAATATTTATGAATACAATAAAGCTACAAATTGCCACTCTCTCTGTAAAGCACATTCCCCGCGCTGATATCCCTTCACTTTGAATGTGGACGAACCTCCTGAAGTTAATTTTTAATAGTTGCCAGCTATGCTTTGTAGCAGTGACTCAATTAATTAACTGTACATTCCTTTGCTGCTGGAGGTGCCAGCGACGCATTGCCTTGGAATGTACTGCAGACCTGAAGGGGGCTAAGACAAACTTGCAGAAATTGGCTTGAGGAAAAAATAAGCGTCATTTTTTTTTAAAAGTCATGTATTTGATATTTCAGCGGCGTACAATCAATTTGAATGTAACATATTTGAACCATGTATGCTTTTTGAACAAGCAATATATGAGGTGAGGTGAGTACAAAGCATAAAACATATGCAGCCTACAATACTTCTTGTTTTTTGTTTTTCATCCTCTTTATGCTGATCCTCCGATTGTTCCTGAACATTTCTTTCTTTGAGCCATTTTTATAAGGGTGAGTGGGCACTTCCACTTTCGTTTTGGTTCTACATTTTTGGCGCTTTCTGATTTTCTATATCTGTTTGATTTTGCATTTTCACCAAATTATGGGGGGAGGTGGGAGGGGAAAATGAAATAAGTAAGAAAAGGCTAAAATAGCATAATACAGTATAACAAAATACTTAAAGATAGAAACAATTGGGAAACTTGATATAACTGAAAATCTTTAAATGATTAAAAAAGTTATGGCGAGTTTTCAAACTCCACTGTACATTTGGCCGGATTTTGTGGTTGTGTTTTGGTTCTAAAAATCTTAAAGCAGAAGTTCAAGCTGCTGTTTTAAAATTTTTATTTTTCCCTTCCTAATATGTGCATGAATACAATCCACACAATAAGTAATTAGCTAAGTTGCCGATCGGCGAAGAGTTGGCATGGGGGTTCAGTAAATGGAGAGAACCAAAGATGCAAAGTTCTGTGGGGAAGATCATGTGACCAGGCAGTCACTAGATACAATTGGGGCACTGCTAGAGAGAGGGCAGGGCTCAAAAGGGGGTGTGCCAGAGCCTGTTTCAGAAGAGGAAGGGGATGTGACTTTGCAAAAGGTTGCTATAGAAAAAAAAAATGCTGGTTACATTGAGTTACATTTTTAATGTGTTCAAGGGTTGTTTTTTTCTCATAGTATAAAACAGATTTATTTAAAAAATAAAAAAAACACAGGATATTTGGTCTGCAGCTGAAATATGAGGTTGTGATTTTGCACAACCAGTTTTGCCCACCTCTAAATTTGGATGCCTCTGATGGCTAAGGGACTCTTCTTCTCCGATAAGTAACTTTATTCTGCAGTGAAAGTAATTAGTGCAGCTTGTGTACTTATCTTTACTCTCGCCACCCATTAGGGAAGAAGGGAAGGGAAGATACCCTTTGGTAGAAAGATAAATCAGGTTTCATGTTGACTCTAACCCACTCACTCCCTTTAATTTCCTTTTGAAGCTGTGCACAGACAAAGCTTGTCTGTGTTCCTACCTCCTTCCCAGCAGTGTACTCACAGTTCCCATCAGCAGTACATGTTGGGGCTGCTTTATCTAGCTGGTGTTATGCCAATTTAAATAAAAATACACTTCTGTTTTGCCTAGGATGTTCCACAGTACAGTAATCAGTATCCTTTTGATGTATGGTTTCATGTTCTATAACGCATATTAGAGGCAGCAATTTCTTTAAAATATGAGGTTAAAAGATGTCATTTTCTCAGTGGCTCAGTGAATAAGTGCGCTGACTGTAAACAACACTGAGTTTGAATCAGGGGAGCCCGGTTCAATTCCTGGTTTCTGCTCCATGTGACCTTCGGCAAGTCATTTTATCGCCCTGTGCCTCAGACACTAGGAACATAGATTATAAGAACACCTGGGCCGGGTCTGTGCCTGTAAAATCCTGTGAGAGGTGTACCAAGCCCTACACTGTAAATGTGAAGTGTCTGTCTCTGTCTCTCTTGAACATAGAGAGATAGAGTAACCATACAGAGGTTAAATATTAATGTATCAACATTTTCCTTGAGGTAGGAGCAAATGTAACTTTTTTAACTTCAGACAAAATATACTCACAATCCTCACTAGGCAATTCATATGATCGTGTTCCGACTGACACACTTAAATATATTATTGTTCAGGGTCGGAGAATGTGCGCAGCGAATAAATGCTGAGCTAGAAAATTCATGCCCAGCACTGTGCCTTGATGAATCCCGGACTTCAGGTCGAAGTGCCGTTTTGGTCTTTGTTTTGTTCTCTGTAGCACAGAACAAGGAAACGTGTTCAGGTATGGATTTATTGGAAACGTTTGTGAAAATAACATAGGCCATTGGAAATAATATTAAGAAAGATTGATCAAAGATGATGATGATATCCTTGTGAAGAAGAAAGTTCCTTATGTTTGTAATCGTGAATTTCCTCTTATCCAATATCAAATGAAATATCCGAAAACAGATGTCTTGACAGTTCATTTATTTATGGTAAGGTAAAATAACAATGAGCTTCATCCAGAGGTACAGGCTAAACTAAAACATGCTGCGCATGGAGAACGGAGCATTCTTGATTGCTCAATGGTATTGTTGGTTCGTTCATTCTTTATGTTCTGACAGATCCAATCTAAAAACAGATTGATATAGAAAATCCTAGCTAATAATTTAACATATGTTTGGCTTGTTAGCATGAATCAATAATACAATTACACAATCCTTGGAAAAGTCTGGGCACAAGGCCTATACTCTTCTCTTGGCCTTGGACAGTACCCAAAATCTACTGTAAACAATGTACAGACAAGACAACGAGTATTCTAAACCTTTATCTAGCCCAGTACATGCTGGGTACATGCTGACACATTTCAGTGACATTTCTGCAGGGGCTAATGGCCCATCGGATTAACACAGCAGGGGTCCCTGGCAGTCCCATTCAGTTTGAATGGGATTGCCAGGGACCCCTGCTGTTAATCATTATTCCCCTTAAATGTGTTTTTCTTATGTTGCACAATTTTTCTCACTTCAGTCTGATTAGAGTCTGGGAAAACACAATGGATTCTAACAAACAACATGGATTCTGAATCAATTTAATTCCATTTACGGTTTGTTCCTATTTGATATTAAAGATAATGGAGTGACCTGATTACAAAGACTTGAGGAGGGACGGGACGGACGAACTAACTATTCATTAAATTGTGATAGGGATGATTGTGGCACTATTGCACTGAAACTCCCATTTAGTTCAATCAAAGTTCTGTGCTATAGTGCACTTATCAGCACTGTCACAGTATAAAGCAGCAATGTTCCCTACTGTTTCACCCCCGCCCTCTTGTTTTTTTGTACTGCATTGGAGCCAGGGTGTCACCCAGGGCTGGACAACACAATTTTTTTTTAAACTGCGTTAGATCCCCTGGTTCCTGAGATACCTACCAGTATGAAGTTACCAGGTTGAAATCTCCCATCAGGGGAAACCGTGGGTGCCAACTCTCTGGCCAATAGGAAGCTGCAACGTAATTGGTTGTGGCTTTCTATTGGACGGCCAGTTAAATCCCCTTTACAAACCAAGAAGTAATACTGGTAACTTCACCAGTAAGTACAGTATCTCATGAACTGGAGGTCCCCGGAGTTGGAAATAGCACGGTTTAGTTCTGAATGGCCCCCTGGCTCCCGTACAGGGAGGCCTAATTTGGTGGAACTGCTGCTTTAAGTAATAACCACCCTATGTTGGATTAATCCATGGATATGCAAACTGGGGGCACAAGATTTTATGGGTGGGGGGGAGGGCACGGCAGTTACAGAGGCCCCACACACTTCCCGAAGGCATTTAAATTAAATGCCGGGGGAGCAGAGAAGGCCTCTGTAACTTCCCTTACCTTGGCTCCAGCGGCTTCTGGCGACACGTCATCAAATGATGCTGCATGGTCACATGACGTCAACGCCAGAGACAAGTTAAGGAGGGCGGGGCGTGAACAGGATGGGTGACAGCTGGCAGGGGTGCGCAGGGGAAAACGTTTGCGCACCCCTGGAATCAGTACTGTTTTTGTATTTCAATCTACATGTGTTTTTAGAGTAACAAATGTTGCAAAGCGACAAATGGCAATCCTGGAGATAACTAATAAAATTGAAATTATTTTATAGTTCAGTGCACTTCTGAATCACGTTGCATTTGTGAGACTACAGAAAGGCATTAACCAAGATACACACTTACGTGCTGATCTTTTATTTATTTTTCTTTACAAATTCTCATAACACATTTTTTAATGGAACAAGTATTTTTGCATACTTTTCCCATTAAGCCTGTTGCACATCTTTGCATCAAGTGGGAAAAAAACAAGTACTGCATGCCTGCACCTAAAGTCCAAAGCATATCTGTTCTTCTTAAACACCACACACCACAATATCCGAGTACAGAGAAGCTTATGAGATCACATTAAATTGAAGTCCCTAGGTTTTAATGTTGTCTGTGCCCCACTTCTTTGGTTAAGCAAAAGATCCGAATGACCTTTGCCTTGTACTGTAAATGTCATTCTGTAGATGCCATCAAGTAGTAGGTCACTGCACAGTAATAGGGTGTTTTTAAAATACACTCCTCTCCCTGAACATTTCCCACAGGCACCTGCAGCATAAGTAATAATAATAAAGAAATATTTACAGGAATGGAAATGCTATCATGGAAACTGAAACCTACCATATCACTTCGGTTTCTAGATGATGTTACTGTACAAGTAAACATTATTGCATAGGTCAAGTGTCTAACGCCATCAGTTCTAGCAGTGACTCGTGTTTTGCTTGCTGCAGTACCCTACAGCATGGAATGTTAAATCTTCCATGAGTTGTACGGGTTTGGGAGGTTGTGTGTCATTTGAGCGCCCACAAAAGGGCTTAAAAAAAAAGCATATAACCTGATATTTAGGTGTTTATTTTGGTAATATTAGGTTTCTAAACCTTTTGGGGCACTGTGTAATTTAAAAGTTTGGAGATTTTAAGTTATTTTAGGATTCTTTATTTGTACGGATTTGTTTTTTGCTGCAAGTACATTTTCCACTTTGTACAAAGCAGCTGTTATCAAAGCCAAGACGCTACACAAATGCTGCAGAGAATATACAGTTTGTACAACTGTACTGTGGAATTGATGTGGCCAAGTGGTGTTTATTTTGTGGTCTAACTTGTGCATTATTTTAGAAATTAAACCCAGGAAATTGTATTCGCTTTACTATGCCAAATATTCCGGTTTTGATAAGCAAATCAGTCATGCCACTTTTTCCTCGTTGGTCGATAGCCTGCATGAGTAGATTCACCCAAATATTTCATGCCACACGTTTCTCCTTCCCCGGCCTTAAAATCTTATATCGCTGTCATCGTATTGAAATGTACTAAAAAAAATTCCATCAGAGAGAAGTGAAAAAAAAGTACAGGTAGTCCTCGCTATCCGACGGTTCACTTTACAACAAATGGCATATCCAGCGCTTTACAATGCAACCCTATGGGCCGTTTTCCCAACGCCTGAATGCCTGAATGCATTATCCAATGCTCACCGCCACTGATTAACATGGGACTCACTGTCCAACGCTACTTCCAGAACGGATTCCGTTGGATAACTGAGGACTGACGGTAAGCAGCATGAAGTCAGAAGTACTCCGAATGGGGCTGAAATTTCATTTATTTATTCCTTATTTCACACTGACAATGCTGTAGTAATCTCATGACTGTTTTCCATGTCTTTAGGGACCAATGGAAAGTCTATCCTTACCAGCCCAAGAATATTGGGCTTTATGTATCAAAGGGCAAATTCCATCACAAAGTCGTTATTTTTTCACAACCTGCGCTAAAATATACATGCGACAGACTGTGTCTATGTATTAATCTTGCTTGCACCATTTTCGGGGACTTCTGCGACGAGATGAGGGATTGATGGCGTAAGTGGGAGGAGTTAAGGCAGAGTTACGTTTGCATATTGGAGCACGTCTATGTATCAAGAAGATGCTCGAGCCACACATTCTCCTTGGTGGTTTTCTGCGTTTGTTTTCTCGGTCTCCTCGGTGGCTCAAGATATATTCCCCCCGCAGAATACCAATGCCATATTCTAAAATGGCAGAAATACACTACATAAATGTCACATTTCAAACCGGGAAAAAAAATTTTTTCCGGAACTCTGTCGGCGCACACGTACCGCTTCTTATATTGAGCCCATTCTTTCTATGCCCAGGCACTATATGGGTTCTAAAAGGTTGCATGAATAGAAAGACAAAAAGCAAGTTCCTTTTACAGATTTGCTTTTACTTGGCTCAGAAAACAATTCCAATATACATCATGCAATTGCTATATTTTTCTTCAAGTCTTCTCTTGTCAGACTGACGTGTGTAGGCATCAATACAATGCTTAAACAAACATGACAACGATTTGGTTTATTGAAATCTGTTGTTTTTTATTTTATTTTTTTACACCTACTTGCATGGTACAGGTGTTTATCACTCGTTCTGCTCGGATTTCAATTCTTATATAATTGCACATTAGTGGACATTGTAAACAGTGTTCAAGAGTTTTGTCATCTTAAAATATATATATATATATATATATATATATATATATATATACACATTTATTAAATATGAGGCCCTTTGGATGAGAAGGAACGTAAAGGGTCTAATAAGAAAAAAAACCTGCAGAGATACTCAGTAGCATGAAATGTCTCCTGCAGACGGTAATTCTCTTTTCTACATGCAGTGAAACCTTGGGATGAGTTGTGCGTGCAAGTTCCTCACACCGGTTGTCATTTAAAAGCTTTCAACATCACAAGTTTTCTTTTTTCATACCCCTCTCTGTTTTATTTGCAATCTGGAAAACTAACAACGTCCATCAAGAATGTCCTTGTTTGTCCAATAAAAAGTATCACAAGATGCAAAAAACCTGCATGGGAGAATCATGCATCTGATGATTGCATAACATTAATACCCAATATGCTGCAACTTGTTAAGTACACAGTAGGAAATTTTCAGAGCCAAACAGTTCTTTTCAGCTCCAGGGGGAATCCCCTGGTTGTGCTAAATTGTATAAGAAACCTGAAAAGGGGACTAATCCTCATAGTTCTCTCATTCACTGCAATGTTATGTATTTGCCTTCATGCTCAAACTAGATCTGTTAGATAATAAGCAACTGTGCTACTAAAGACATGAGCAGCAATCCCCTCCCCCAGAAGACGTCATGAGTTTACCTTGTATATAATTAATATATTAATATATATAATATATATATTGGCACCTCCAGCCGCCGCACCTTACACCCCACCCCGCCTCACCTCCAGCCGATCCACCTCACCCAAACTACACCCGTCGCGCCTCAGCCAAAGCCGCCTCAACTCCAGCTGACCCACCATGCCTCACCTCCAGCTGACCCACCATGCCTCCAATCCACCCGATCTGCCCCGCCGCCTCACCCAAACTCCACCCGCCGCGCCTCGGCCAAAGCCGCCGCGCCTCAGTCAAAGCCGCCACCCCACTGCCTTACCTCCTGCCGCTTCAGGTATGGGGGACAGAGGGGAAAGAGATGCAGGGGGGGAGAGAGAACCCACCCACTCACTAACCCACTCACTCACTAACCCACTCACCCACCCATTCACTCACTAACCCACCCACTCACTGAGCTGTGAATGGGGGGAGGCGGGGAATGTAGCTGTGAAGGGGGGGTCAAGATGTGAAAGGCGGGGGAATCGCACATGTTAATGCGGGGGGGTCGGAACACAGCTGTGACGTGGGGGGGCAGGAGCTGTGAACGGGGGGGGGGGCAACAGACCTATCAAGGAGGGGGGGGGGAATCACCGATGTGAAGGGGGGGCAATGGAGGTGTGAAGGGGGGCTGGAGCTGTGTATGGGGAAGGGGGCAACTGACCTATCAAAGGGGGGGGGAATCACCGATGTGAAGGGGGGGGGGAATGGAGGTGTGAAGGGCGGCCCAGCTGTGAATGCGGTGGGGCCGCAATCATGTGCAGGGGGGGCAGATTGCTGTAAACAGGGGAGAAACAGACGGAGGGAGGGAAAGGGGGAGTGGATGGGGTGGGGGGAGTGGAGAGAGGGGCTGCGGAGAAAGAAGGGGAGTGGGAAAATTCAATCCCGGGCAACGCCGGGTATATCAGCTAGTACCTTCTGTAATGTTGGTAACTTGTCTCTTGAGTATGTCCTGCTCTCCAAGTTTAGATTTTCTTATGATCAAGTGTCGGTAAGGTAACTTTTAGACTGCACTGAGCTCCATGTAGACCACCTGGCTGGAGTGTTGTTTTTTAAGAATGGAGCTGCAATCTCATAAAGTAAGTTTAAAAAAAATTCAGTCTGCATAGATTGCTGCCTTAAAAGCAGGAAAGAAAACAGGGGGTGAAGGAGGGGTGGAGGTGCATTAGAGAGATGCCAATTTTTTTTAATTTATTTTTTTAAACAGCAGTGATGTTTGGCAAAGAAAATGTGCAAAGCATTTAAAAGTCGATCTGAATATGCAGAAATAAAAATAATATACCCTTGCCTACTCTTAAACGCAAGGACCAACAAGAAGAACCCCCTGCTCTCATGGACTCCTTTACTTTATTGTATTGTATGTTATATGTGCAACTCTCCCTGCCTGGCTTCTAGAGATATTACATTGTGGTACTGTGTATGGCTACTCTGCATGGGTTACTTTAACTCGGGGTGCTGAATTCAGGTGGCTGGGCGCTGAGATAGCAAGGTGGTGGAATAATGGGCACTGGGAACTTTTGTCATACAACAGTTTTTTTTGTATTCAGGTCCCCAGGTACGGGGACTACACACCACACTTTATACAATGTTTGTCATGTTTCTTTATTTTATCGGTGCTTTATGTGCTTCCATGAATGCCCACTTTTAACACTGAGGGAGGTATATTTTTGTTGCTTAACTGTTCTGAGACCCGGGCCCCCCTCGTTCTTCTGTTAGGGATATCCCTAGCGGGTCGTGTACGTGTGACCCCATACCTTTTTGTCGGTGTGGGAACTGCCACTTCCCTGCAACCGGCGAGGACTGTTAATGCAGATCTACAGTTCGAGCCGATCCGCCGGCCCCAGGAGTCCTCGTTACTGAGGCCCTCTGTGACATGCCATTTGCATACCTCAAAGCTTGTATTGGACTCCCTTAATCTTCTTCTGGGATCCTGACTTAAAGGGCATTGTCCCGATCTACAACATACTAGGGGGGCCTGGTCTGTGCTATTACTTTATAAACATTACTTATCCACTCTCCCCGAGGATCCTCTACTCTTGTCCTCAAACCTACCTACTCGAACTTTCCCTCCCATCATATACTCTTTTTATGATGTCATAATCCTATGACAACACAGGGTGGGGCCCAGTACACGCTAACCATACTAGTAACCTTTTTAGAGGAGGAGTTACATATGATTATAAGTTACGGGTATCCTACGGAGTTCGAACTGTAGGCTTTTCACTAAAAATAACGTTGGAAAAATGTTACCTGAGCTCTGTATGTTAACATAAGATTTTCTCCACAATCATAACTGTTCTTACCAAATGTATACCTGTGTGATGTATTGATTATGGACTTAAGTGACACAAAATAAAGAATTTGGGGGGGGGGGTCAATGTGCAAGGACATTTTAAGATCACATGGCCCTTTTTACAGTACATTGCCATTTCTTTAACATTCTGGTAAAAAAAATTGCAAAGTTTCAAAGTAATCTGACAAAATTATTACAACTATATCTAGTTTTGCACGTCCCCAAACATGAACTTTTACTAACTTTGTGATTCTACATAAAATTGAAAGAACCAGTCTTGTCAAGAATGTAAATTGATTTTTGTTCCCACCTTTTACATAATGCGAACCGTGGCATCCTCCCTAGCAGAAGCATGTTACTTTCAGCTCTGGGGACCGAAAAAGTACTGAGAAAATAACGTGGTTGCCTTCATTGTCCAATAGGAAGCTGTAGCCACTGATGAAGTTGCAGTTTCCTATTGGCCCTCGCAGCCCCTGAGATTTGGCTGCCATATTGTTTCACTTTATGGGAGTTTTAAACCCTGTACCATCTCTGGGAAGTATGTGAAGCACCAGGGGATCCTCAGAGCTTAAAATAGCAAATTTGAAGGCATTCGCACAACACCCATTTCCATTTGAGTGCAATTCCAAAACACAATAATAATCATTATCGTGACTATAGCAGCAATCTATCTACCTTTATCTAGGTTAACCAAAGACTGACCACTTCTCATTTTATACAGCCCTATTTTATACACTTGAGCCAAATCCTTCGACGTGAAAAGCAAACCCTTCCTGCCAATATTGTAACCTTTGAAAGTATTAAATGTGCCAGTCGCACAGGAACCTGCAGCTGCTGCTCCTGGCTCTGCGGACGCTTGACTATTCTTTGTTATATTGGCTTCGCATAACACCACTAACATGCTTGTTTGAGGGTGAACATATACATCCAATGTTTTTGTTCCACCCCCCTGGGCTTTATAGTCCGTGCCGAGGCCTATAAAACATCGCTTTAAATGTGGAAATACTTAATGGTGTGTTGTTGCAACTGTGTTTTGGTTAGGTGTCAAATAAGTAGTACAGGACAGGGCATCTATTGTGTGTTTCTAATGTAGCAAAAAACTTATTGCAAATGTAGCATTTTGTTAATGTCCAAAACAGGTGTCTCTGAGGTTTAAACGTCTACTGTGATCTAGTTTAAAGCACACAGTATATTTTTCATTCTGTTGCAAATTTACACAGGTGGTTTCCTTTGACCCTACTCGTTGCAGGTTGTGATGCCTTTTAAGCGGACTGCGTGAGTGTCCTTTGCGGATTAAATGAAAGGGTAATACTATTACAGTAAACGGACAGTGCACTTGAAGAGGAAACCTGTAAGGTGTCAAAAGCTCTGTACACTTCAATTGTATCCATGGACTCCTATGTTGGTCCCCTGACCGGTATCACAACCTAAAATGAATCTACAATTTTCCAGAACCAATATGGCTAGAACTTTGGATTACACCTTTGAGAATACATAATTCTATTAATTATCTAATACTATATTTATTTAAAAATGGTTCAATAGACAGATTAGGCCTGGCAGCCCCAGCCCTTTCCGGTGAACCGGCGTCAAGTAACCTGACGTCACACGTGACCCCACAGCGTCATTTGATGCGCGTTACGACATGACCCCAAAGTGTCATTTGACTCTGCGTGGCCATGGTGACGCGTTCAGAAGCCGGCTAAATCCAGGTAAGTTGAGGTTGCTGAGGCCTCGCACGGTCCCCCCGGCATTTAATTTAAAGGCCACGAGGAAGAGCGCGGGGCCCCTGCAACCGCCCACGCCCCCCAAGAAATATCGCCCAAGTACTATGCCCAGATATATAAGGGGGTAGGTGAAGCTTGTAGTTGCTCCAGGATAGTGTTTAGGCCTTGCGGGAGGGTAGTGCAAGGCTTTAACCCCTTCATTACCTTAGTGGCTGTGACCGCTAAGGGAATGAAGGGGTTAACTTGTACTGCCACCCTCCCGCATGATCTAAATACCTACCCTGGGGCAACAATGTATTTGTTTTGCACAGGATTGCTACCTGACGCCAGCGGGGACTCCCAGGGACACTTGTTTCTTATAGTATGCTCGCTCGTACTATTTAACTAGGACTTCGGTTGTATAAGTAGCACCCCTGGCTTAGGCCTCGTCCAGGGTTCCCGGGGGGCGTGCTGAGGCTCAGGGAAAGCGGGTGCTTTCCCTGGCCTTAGACAGCGTGCCGTCAGGGGGTGGGCCGGGGGCGGGCCAGTGACGTCACGGAGCTGGTTTGCCCTCATTGGTTCGCCCTCACGTGACCGGCCCTGCGATCCGGCAAGCGCGTGATTTAAAAAATTACCTAAGACCTACACTTCCGCGCGCTTGCGGCAGCATAGGTGAGCCCCTACTAAAGTCGCTCTCATTGCGGCTGTAGGGGCTCACAGGTAAGTTCTAGCGCGGCTCAGCGCGTAAGCGCTGACCATGCCCGAGGCCTTAGAGGTGTCAGAAACAGATAAAAAGATAAATGGTTTAAATGTGAATAGATGTAAGCATTGTATAATTGCTAGAAAAAGAAGCAATACATATTTAAACCAGTAGGTAAGATCATGCAGAAAAACAGGCAATTTATCATATATCATAAAGATTTTTTAATATCTGTGTATGTTACAGGTAAAAAGATTTAGATAACTGGAGATCCATATGAAATATACATTTTTAATGAGCAATGTACTTAGAATATTATGTTTTATTGTGCATCAGCCATCTCCTGTAGCACTGCATTATACAACATGACATGTCCCCCCATAGCACATTTTAAGTAACTGGTTCCCATTCTAAGGTTCCTGTTATTACAGACCTACATTGGCAATAAACATTTTTGTTCTCACAACAATTTACTTCAGGAAGTTGTATTTATTAGAACAGCAGCTAGTAAGTAAATATGAGGATTTAATGAGACCATAAAATTCCTACGACACATTACACACACTAGGAGTAGCAGTTATTTTACATAGAAGTTCATTAACAATCTGTCACCACAAAGTATATTCGTGAAAGGAGAGCAATTGTGTGCTAAATCTTTTTTTGGTCCCCATGAAATGAATGAAGAGGCAGTTCATGTAGTGATGGGAAATTTCATCACCACATTTATACCAGAAGTGCTACTTTCCTGAATAAAATATTAAAACCATGTGAGCAAACATTCCTCTAAGAAATCTGTTTCTACTATTCTGAATCCACAAAACGTTTGTCAGCTTGTAAAAAATACAATAATGCGTGTGTGTACATAATGCATACATATGTTGTATGCATACATAGCCGCTGACGGGGGGGAAAAGAGAAACAGACAAAATAAGTCCCGGGTCTGGAGGCCAGGCTCCAGATGCCCCCGTCGGTTGGAGCCGGGCCTCCCTCCCACACCAATCCATGCCAAAAGTTGGTACCGGTGTGGCAAGGGAGGCCTTCCACCCTCCCGCCCCCTCCCAAGGTACATTTTTTGTGTGTGTATATTGTGGGGGGGTTGAGGTATTGTGGGGATGAGGGGTTGAATTGTGCGGGGGGGGGGGGGATTTGTGTGTGGTGAGGGGGTGATTGAAGGAGGGTGTGGGGGTTTGAGTGAGGAGAGGGGGAGATTGAATGAGAGTGGAAGGAGGGGATAAAGGAGGATAGTGGATTTAGTGGATGAGCGAGGTAAGGGAGAGAGAGGGAAGAGTGAGTGAGAGACTGAGTTTGGAGGGGGACAGAGCAGGTGAACCTTGTAGAGCTGCCGACAGGGAGGTCTAGGTGGATACTCTCTAATCCTGGGTCCCGGTAAAGCGGTTGGCAGCACTGACCAGAAGGAAGTAGCTGAGAGGAGGGATTGAGGAGTGTTCCCAGCTCTCGTTGCTCAGCAGGAGGAGGGAGTGACAAACTTCCAAACACTTGGAACATATTTTTAATATAAGTTTAAAAAAAAATGTAAATTCATTTAAAGACCCATAACAGCATGATTTCTGAAATGTAAGCTCTCAGTAGGAAGAAGCACCTAAGATACTTCATGTTTGATCATGGTTGAAAACAGCTTCCTGGGTTGCTGGGTGGGGAATGGATGTGCCTGTTCACTTCAACAGTGGCCCCATAAATCTTCCCCACACTCCCCCCCCTTCGTCCACCCACCCATTCTCTCCCCCCTCCTCTCTTCCCCATCCCTCTCCCTCCCCCTCCCTCTCTTTCTCTCCCCCTCCCTCTTCCCCTCTGTATCTTCCCCCCCTCCCTCCCCCTCTTTCTCCTCCCCAGGCACTACCCCGGTGCCAGAGGGGGGCCCACATAGGCGATCGAAAACAGAAGTTGGGCTAAACTTATGGTGGTCCTATCTTATGAGTTTGGACCACCACGGTGGGCTCCCGTCCACCACCCGGCCTGGGACAGAGATGTCTTTGCGCTCCCCTCCTGTTGGCGTTGGCCTTTTTTAGTAGGAACTTTTTGTCCTATGATGATGAGCAATCGTCTTAGAAAAAAAAGTAGGTAGTGGTCATATTGCATTAAGTGGGGAAAAAAAGGAAAGCCTGCTGGAGCTATAGTATATTTGTCTACTTGCTGGGACTCTTATCATAGCTGCCTTGTAGTTTACTCTGCTACACTAGTGATCTTAAAGTACCATGCAGAATGATAATACGCTCATTATTTGTTTTACAGGCTCCTCCTGCTGGTTTAGCTGTCAAAACATTAAGACACTGTGACCAATCGGCATGTAAGATAATGAAATGTTTGTACTCGGGGAAATTGTACATCCAGCACTACTTGGCAGCATCACGTGGCGCGGCAGCAGCGCGAAAATATGAATTTTCATGTATTTGCTGTGATCTGCCGCGCTACCGCTCACGCCCGCACACTATATTACACGCCTTAGTTGTAATTTGTAGTGCTAGGAGCAGAAGGAAATGTATATATATTTTATTTCTTTTTTTTGTATATGCTGTAACCAAAAATGATATAAAACACTATTCAAAGGAGAAAGCTACATTCTTCCTAGGGGGGATTAGAAACTATTTGAAATGCAAAGATTTGCAATATTGTATTCTTATTATATACTGTGTTGTTAAGTATTGCAAAACTTGAAATACTGAAGACTAAACCATTGATGTGTGATGCATTGCAGAAGCTGTTTGCACTTGTTACAGATGCTATCGAAGTGATGGCTACAAACGTGTTTGTGAGGAAATCTATGACTTGTTTGCTTTTGGAAGAGATATTTATAACCTTCAACCCAATAAAAGGAGCAATCTAAGCCGGCAATTTAAAAAAAAAATAATAAAAAAAATGTATATATAGAATTGAAACAGGGTTCTCCGGTGCTGAACCCCATTAGTTTCAGCTACAGAAACCCTCTACGTCCGAGATACTTATCTCTGAAGTAGGTGCCAGTAGCTGCTCTGACTCAGCAAGCAGGGCTGCTTTGCAAGTAAGTATCTCCGGAAGCAGGGGGTCCCCAGAGCTGAAATTAATGGGGTTCAGCTCCAGAGACCCCCTGCTTCAACTGTGTGTGTAAATCACTGCCTTGGATTGCCCCTGGATTTGTTTTGTGTGCATCTTACGTTGTTGCTTCAAAGTATATTCCTTTTTGTCTTGGGCTAACCGCTATTCTTATTTCACAGTTAAATGACGGGGGAAAGGCAGCTCGAGCAAACATTGGGATAGGTGACGTGGTTCATGCCATTGACGGCATAAGCGCTGATGGTATGACTCACTTGGAGGCACAGAACAAGATCAAGACGTGCACTGGATCACTGAGTATGACTCTGCAAAGGTGAGATTTTTTTCAGTGTTTAAACTTAAATCGCCCTGTTTTCTATAACCATATATTTAAGCTGTATATTGCTAGTGTGTAACAGTGTGTTCAGATCTATTCTTGTCTTCATGAGAAATAACGGATCACAAAACAGGCCAGAAAATCAGTTGCTCATAGTCCTCTTAGCCTGGTCTAGTCTTTTTGTGATTAGGCTTGATTACTTTATACAAAGGAACCAACACATTGCCATTTTGTACTCTCCAATTTCTATCCATCTGTGTGCCTGTTTCGGAGGACAAAACTCTAAGAAGTCTAATAAATAAAGACAGTTTTTATACTTTTGTAATGCTTATTTTGTGTTGAAAAGCCACACACTTAAAGGGCCGCCTTGTGTAATTTGCCTCTTTAACATCTATTTTGTGTTAATCTGGTAATTGAACTGGGTTCTTCTGCCTTTGTAATGTGATAATTTTTCTTATTTTTATGGTACAATCTGGAGGTGTTGGCCTCCAAAATCCTAAACCTTTGACTGAAATTAAGATGGCTGCCATTTCCCCATCAGCATTCTACAGGATTAATTATTTTGGCATTTGTAAGGAGGATAGTTCAAAAGAAAGGAGCGAAAAAAAGAGCAGAATGTTGTATATTTTTAAGAGCACTTCAAGGTTACTGTGTTTTATTAAAAAAATGTATATATTTTTTTTTGCGACCTGCACCACTGGAATGACACTTAAAGGCAGAGAAACGGTGTGTCTAAATGTAATGGTGGTTTAAATGCCCCACGTCAGGGGGGCCAGTAGGAAGCCTTAATGTCACCTGGTGTGGCTTCCTATTGGCCCCTGTGACCAGGACCTTTAAACTACGTAGAGATACCGGCCCCTAATGGAAGTAAGTATCTCTGGAAACAAGGTGTCCCTGGGGCTTAAATCAACATAGTTCAGGTCCGGAGACCCCCTGCTTCAAACCTGTAATAAAAAAAAAGTTGTGTGTGCTGAGTACGTGCATTGTAAGTGACATTTCTTTGTCTTTGGTCACAGTTTTTGTAACAGATATTGTATTTGTGATCATTTTAATTAAAATTCAAAACACAATGTCAGTGACAAAACGCAAAGAAGTGTGACTTAGAACGCGCATGCTCAGTTTTAGCTATTTGCACTCCTATGGTTATACTAGCTGTCTGTGTGTGCGTCTCTGTGTGTGTGTTTGCGTCTCTGGGTGTGTGTGCGCGCGCGTCTGTGTGTGTGTGTATGCGCGCGTCTGTGTGTGTGTTTTTCTGGTGCACCTGCGCCTGTCTCCCAAGCTGGGTTACTGTTGGTCCTACGCATGAGCGGATCGCCGAGCTGGCGGCTGCTGTGCATGTGCGCCAAGCCCCGGCCTCCACGGCACATGTGTACCGAGCCCGGCATGGTGTTTTTTTGTGCATGCACGAGACATGCACTACGGGAGTGAGTGCAACGACCACGCACCCATTAGTACCGTGACATCACTTGCATTACGGTTTTTCATTACAAGGCAAGTATCCCATAAAAACACTGTAGGTGCGAGTCAAAAAGTTTCACTCCAAAAATAAATATATAGTATATATTTGTAAAAGTTGTCCGTATTGCTTCTTTAAATCAGCCAAGATTGCTCTTGAAATAACTAATAATAGTTTTATTAGTTTTGTGAGGGTAATATGAGTTGATAGCATTACCTTACAAGATACACAGATCATTAGCACTTTGGCCTTCTGTTGTAGAACGACATGCTAATAATATATCATTATATATGTGTGTGTTATACAAAATGAATTGATTAAAACAGCAATCCGATCTTGCTGGGGGAAGTGAAGGGTGGGGGGGGGGGGATGGGAAGTCCTCTGAAACTGAACAACGCTGATCAACCCCATGGTTTCCAAGTTACTTACTGGTTTATTTGCCTGTGTTTCCTTCCCCTTTCAGGGAAATAAAAAAAGAAAAACCCAAATCTTGTGGGTGCCACGGGCCAATATGTAGCTGCAGCATCATCAGGGGGATGACATTGCTGGTTCTTATTGGACTGCTGTTTAAATGTCCATGAGGGACACCGGCAAATAAAACCAGGATATATCTGGGAACAGCTCCATTGGCTTATAATTCGAAGAAAAAAATAATTCCATTGCTAAATTGGGTAGATTTTGCTGTCTTGGTGGCTTAATATAGTCATCTCTCTTTTTAAGGTTTTATAGAAGGTGTGTCTTTCCATGTTAACCCTGTTTTTTCTAATGAAATACATATATGGTTAATTCCGTTTTTACTTCACACATATGGGGCATAGTGACTGTTTTTTCCACTTTTCCTAAGGAGAAATATGTAGGTTAGTATATTAGATCTTCAAACATAATCTGTCATGATTACCCCCTTTAGTAAGTCCTGTGTAATGTTAAAGGAGCACTCCTTCCTAGCGTAACTTTTTTAAATGGTTATGAATCGAGTTCCCGAAGCTTAACCCCGTTAATTTCAGCTCCAGGGACACACTGGTTCCTGGGATACTTACCTCTGTAGGGGGTGCCTGTTACTTCCTGGTTCTTAAATCTTCTGGGGCCAATATGAAGCTGCGGTGGATGACATTGCCACTTCCTATTGTACCACAGGAGAATGAAACCCCCATTGTGCAAGGGGATGCCTGCAGAAAGTATCTTTGAAACCAGGGGGTCCCCACTACTTAAATTAAAGCTGTTCAGCCGTGTAGACAACATGCATCCCATCTATTAAAAAAAAATTGATAGTGTTACCAGCTAACTATTTTTGAAATAACTAGTGTCATTGGGTTAGTATAAATTATGGTGGGTAAAAAAGTGACAAAAACCCTCCACCGTCCAGTAAACCTATTCCAGTGTCACCTTGCAAAGCCAGTATAACCAGCCTCACTCTGATGAGACCCTAAAGGTTGAAATAGCTGCTTGTGAGTAGGTTTACTGGCTATGCACTTCTTTAACCCAGCCTGCGCTGAAAAGCTGTGTAATATGGCAGGCAGAAGCTTATAGGGGTCCATGTTGAAATGAATAATTAGCAAAAGGTGACACACTGTGCTCATTTGGTTGTCATTACCCAGAATCCCTAGCTACAGTGGACACAATGTATGCTGAGAGGTACTGGGGACAAGCAGGATTGTAGAATTGTCAGATATGTGAATGTGCTCACAAGTATATCCGATATGTTCATGTGCTCGATTAGTATACCCGTACACATTTCTGTTGTATCACCAATAGTTTAGATATCACACATAACAAAAGGGTGGGGGTGGGGGGGGGATACAGGTATGCTTGCTGGTTTATTTCTGAAAAGCATTTAGCAAAGTACTTTTGAAGGCATTTGCACAACCTCTGGTCACATGACTTTTTTCAACACTTATCACATTCCTGAGCAAGTTTAAACTTTCACAAAAAAGTATAATTAAGGGAAACAAAAATTCCAAAAATTCAGTCACGTCCGGCACACCTGTGAGCACCTGACCTGCGTATGGGAAAAGGGTTAGTACACAGATCTCTAGATGGCCCACTTTTCACCTTCGCAAAGGTCTCTCAAATTAGCAATATTTCCCCTCAATCCGCCCCATGTCATGAACAGCACACTTGTGAGCACGTGACTTAGCTGTGCAACCAGGGTTAATACACACGGCTACTCTAGCCAACTCGCCTTTCTCCTGTGCAAGATACTTTCAATTACTGTAGTTAATATTAACCCCTTACTTGATCGCAATCATATCTATCTGCTTCCACTACCCAAGATATATGAAAAACTATGTAATTAATGTATCTGCCAGGGTCTCAGGTTCCATTTATTAAAGAAAAACTATGTATTTAACACACACGTGTTGTTGCAAAATGTGTCAGAAAATAAATATTCTCTACAAAGCGTGCAAACCGTTCATTCAGAGCCCAAAGCATAACTTATTAAAAGTTTATTTAAAACCAAAGATATATTGCCTAGGTTACAGAAAAACATATGTTACAAGAACATACAGTTACAATAAATACAGAACAGTTTCTTAAAATTAAAGGATAAAAAAACAATGGCATAAGTCTTGTCCCAGAGAGTGAAATAGGGTATTTGGGGAATGAGCCCAGTGGACCTGATGCTACTAGAGTCTGATATGACTTAAATGGGATTAAACCGACAGTCCACTAAAGAGTATATATGGCAGATCACCGTGAGCATCATTTAATAAAAATAAAATGCAGTATAAGAACTCACCCTGGGCGGGGGGCCCGTTGTGCAGACTCTGGCTGGGTGCGAAGGATGAAGCATCCAGGGACACTCCACTCGCAGACCTCTTAGTGCCACAGCTGCTGCCCTTACCCGCCTGGTGTCACTGGTATCTCCGTGTGATTAACTCTGGGTGACCCGCTGGAGTGCCGTCGGTGGCGTCAGATCTATCCCTGCGCGTGCAGTCTGGGTATCCTCTCTCCGTGGCGGCTTCACAAAATAATTGTGGGATCCCGCTGGGTGGTCGCGCTCACGCTGTGCTCCTGTTACCCACACGGCATCAACATTGACTGGGAGTTAAAACACTTTCTATAGCCGTGTGAGGTGGAGGGTGATGGAGAGTATATATCCGTATAATTGCAACCTAGCGTGCTGCGAGTCAAACTATCACTATACCCCTACAATCAAATCTTGATACCTATTGTACTTCCAAAAAATATGTCGATGTGTATAAAAAAAGTTTATATTGTTTGTATTACATTTTATACTATTCCATATCCATATATTCAGGTAATATATAGTTTCTATTCACTTATGGCAATTCTACTTAGAAATATTGACCAATATTATTAATGTCTATTCAAGTTAGATTAGAACATAATTAAATAATACTCCACACCACCATAGTTGTGAAAATAATCATTTTAATACATATTGGTTATTGCTCTACATCCCATTGTATACCATTGATTTTATATACATATATTGTTTTGTTTGTTGTAAGTTTGTATGTTTTAACCATGTATTCCACACAGACCCAGTTAATGGGTTAAACCCAAACATTGTTTCAATATCAATCTGATTGAAATTTAAGAAACCTTCTGTCACCTGATGACCAGCCAATCAGAATGGGTCTCCTCCTATTTAAGGGGTCTGTGTGTTAAGGGTAGTATACTCTTTGAAAAAGTCCCGACGAAGGACGAAACGCGTCAGAGTGCCCCCTTCTGAGATGTACAGCATGTACCAATAAAGCTGTTTTAACCATAACCGTTCCTGAACTTGACTTTTCGCTGTGACCGCCTCTTCACCACTTCCACTTGTCCCAGAGAGGTCACAGGTGTAGAAGAGGGTTCATGTGTTCTGATCCCAAAACCAACCTCTGTTGCATTTTTATTTTCTATCCAAACATGCCAACCTTTATGCCCAGACCTTCTGTATTGAAACACACACAAAATCTACCGTCATAATTAGCTTGGGTTGACCGTTTTATAACTTAGAAAAAAAAACTCTTGTCTCGTGACATTTAATGTCTGACTGATGATAGAAACACACTCATAACTTAATTTCCCTAGTTCTTAGACAGCCTAATGTCTATTTTAGCAGGAGAAACAGTTATCTGTCTTTCGCACCTCTTACCCATGACATGTGGGGTATGATTTCATTTGTCATATTGCAACGATGCCAAATATGTACCTGTTGGTATTCAGAATTGATGTCGTCACACGATATCCTAATTTTTAATAAGGTCCTCCAACTAGGTGTTGACTTGTTTGTCACCTCTCTCTGTGATGCACACATGATCAATAACGAATGTTATAGTTTTCTCTGAGGCCCAGGAACTAGGCTACTGTCTATAGCCTTCTAAACACATTTCAGTTTTAGTGTTCCATCAGTGAAAGCCCCCCCAATGTAGAAGCCCTCTTTGTAGATCAACACAGACCCAGGAAGGGTCTTGACGTGTCATATTAACCCCAGAAGCACAATTATACTATTATAGTCACAAAGCAAATTTGAAGACCTTCACATATATCGAGTAGGAATATTGTTCTTATGATGAGTATTTCAACCACAAGGCAGGCTTCATGACAATGACAAGTCTTCCACAATGTTTCTATTGAAACAAGATGCTTATTAAATGACATGATGCTGATTTTCTTCATCTCTTTTATACCAGTGTTACTCACCCAGGGCGCCAGGGATCCCTAGCGTGCTGTGACCCTCTGCCAAGGGTGACGTGGCTCCAGGAGAAACACTCGGCTTGCTGGTCAGCTGGCACCTCCTGCACTGCTTAGTGACGTAGATGCTGTGATCCATCTTTCCCCTCCCAGCTCTTCATCTCCAGACAGTGCAGGACACACCCACTGAGCAGCTGACATGTTTGAGGGAAGGTGGGAGGAGACTGATGGATTTGTGTTGCGGGAGCGGGTTTGCATTGTGTAGTTAGGGCGATGGACGTTAGTGCTTTTGTTGGGTGGTGGGTAAGGTATGTGGTATAAGCAAGCAAAGGGGGTTGGGTTAATGAGTTGTTTATGATTTAAAGAGTGTGTGAATGTGCTGTGTGAGAAGCGATGAATGTGGAGTGTGTGTTGAGTAAAATTGCAAGTTTGTGTGAGGGTGAATGGGGAGTGTGTAATAAAAGGGTGGATGAATGTGTTGGGTGTGTGTACTCGTGAAACGTGAAAATGAGTGTTTATATATTTAAGCGAGGAGAGGATGAGAGAGGTCTGAAGAGCAGGGTTGCCTTAAAAACGGTTGCGAACCACTGCTATATACAAAGCACATTATACATTAGGGCTCTTCAACTAGTTTTCCAAAGGGGCCGGACCAACTCCCCCACCCCTCCAAATTAGGAGCAGTAGGGCCGCGAGTATTGTATTATAATTTTGGTTACATTTGAAAGGCTTAAAAACGATTACACTTCAACATTTTGCAATGATTTATAGCACCTGTACCATAAATATTTCCATTACCTTAAATTAGTGAATTTCAGTGTAAAATGTTGCAGTGTATTTAGCAGAATTAAATAGTCCACTCAAAGGCCATTCATGTGCCACACTTGGCTGTGTTCCCCCAGTTGAAGAGCCCTGCTATACATATCTTTAAGAATTAAAAATCATAGTGTTACAGGTTATGGTTTATACAAAACATTTGATGCAAACACTTTTTCTTTAGCTGGAAGGCACATTAGTACTTTTTGTAGTGCTTGTTATGACAAGAACATTATGTATAGAAACTGGAAAGCATGAAATCGGCTGGATTTAGGATAATTTTCATGTACTCAACAGACTCAATAAATGAGTCGGGTGGAGGAAAACAAAGCATGAGAACAATTTTTAAATGGAGTCTTAACACATTAATGGATGGAGGGTCTTTCTACAACACATTGATCTGGATCTTCGTTCATTGCAATTTGTTAAAAAGCATCAAATACGTTTCCTGGCACATCACACATCCTAGCTTTAGAATAGCTGATTGAATTCTACACCACCAGCTGTGCAGAGTTGTGTACTGACGTGGGGGCACTAGATACTATGGGAACTATTTGTAAATCCTCACACTTTCTCTGTGTGTGTGTGTGTGTGTGTGTGTGTGTGTGTGTGTGTGTGTGTGTGTGTGTGTGTGTGTGTGTGTGTGTTAGTACATATTCATATGCAAGAAAAATAAATGCTGCAAGTGTAAACGCAAAATTATCTGCCTTTTTTTGTTTTCTTTTTTAGTGTTGGATGATAAAATGTATGATGTTGCTCATCTTTGAGATGACCATGATATAACCAGCCTAACTTGGCTTCGAGGAGACCTCTATTTTTACTTCCAGGGCACTTAATGTTAAAACTCTTATCCCGTCAATGGAACAAATGATTTTTAAAGATAAAAACAGTCAAAGGGGAAAGAATAGATGTAACTATCAGGGCTGACTGCTGTCTTAAATATTTTCCCTTGAGCATACATTTTATTCAGATTACACATTTAGGTTAGGAAGCAATGATATAAATAAGGATTTCGCTTTTAACACACAAAAAAAAACCCAGATAAAACACCACCGACAAATCATTGGGGTTTTTCGGGCTAAAACTAATAAGGACTGTAAGAAATAGAATTTAGCCATCCAATGATTTTCATTGGGGGAGTGTCATCACGTATTGCTGTTTCCGCGCCTTTTGGGTATGAGTATAAGTCGCCACGTGAGAAGAGGCAGCAGCACTATGTACGTTGCCTGGCAGCCGACAGGAGTGAGGCACCAGGTACAGCAAACCCCACCCCTAGTACTTGAACCCCTCTCCCATAGTGTGACCAGATTTTGAAAATGAAAAACCAGGACACATTTTTTTTTTTTTTTTTATATATAACAGTTTATTTATTGTAGTACACTTATACTTTACTACCATTAGAGAGAGTGTGGGTGTGGGTGTGTGTACACCTCACTAATCGAACAAAAAAAAAAGCCAGATGTGAATGATTCTGAACCCATTAACCAGTGTCAGGATGCCCCCTCTTCACAATTTCTAAAGCAGCAATCCCGCCTGGGATCTTACCTGATCCGCAGTCCCTCAAGGTACTATACTGGAGGGGAGGTGTTCCCTACCTGTCTTCCGATGTCTCCCGCGTGAAACTTGAGTCAGATCTGGAAGAAAGCAGGGTAGGTTACTTCGTTGTAGGTATACGGCAGTTAAGATAAGACAGAGGGTGAGGGAGGGAGACAGGGAGGGTGAGGGAGGGAGACGGAGGGTGAGGGAGGGAGACAGGGAGGGTGAGGGAGACAGGGAGGGTGAGGGAGACAGGGAGGGAGAGAGACAGGGAGGAAGGGAGAGAGGGAGACAGGGAGGGAGAGAGAGGGAGACAGGGAGGGAGAGAGAGGGAGACAGGGAGGGAGAGAGACACACACACACACACACACACTGATAGATACACACCCACTGATACACACACACCCACTGATACACACACCCACTGATACACACACACCCACTGATACACAAACACCCACTGATACACACACACACCCACACCCACTGATACACACACACACACACACTGATACACACTGACACACCCACACACTGATACACACACACACACACCCACTGATACACTCCCCCCACTGATACACACACCCACACCCACTGATACACACACACCCACCCACTGATACACCCACACCCACCCACTGATACACACACACCCACTGATACACACCCACTGATACACCCACACACCCACTGATACACCCCCCCCACTGATACACACACACACACCCACTGATACACACACACACCCACCCACTGATACACACACACCCACTGATACACACACACCCACTGATACACACACACCCACTGATACACACACACCCACCCACTGACAGACACACACACACCCACTGATACACACACACCCACTGATACACACACACACTCACCCACTGATACACACACACACTCACTGACACACACACACACACACTGATACACACACACTGATACACACACACTGATACACACACACACTGATACACACACACACTGATACACACACACACTGACACACACACACACACACTGATACACACACACACACTGACACACACACTGACACACACACACCCACTGATACACACACACCCACTGATACACACACACACACACACACACTGATACACACACACACACACACACACACACACTGATACACACACACACACACTGATACACACACACGCACACACTGATACACACACACACCCACTGATACACACATACACACACTGATACACACACACACACACAGATACACCCCGCCAGCCCCTGCACCGCCCGCGACCGCACAGCAACCACTGCCCACCCCCGAGCCCATCTCCCACACCAAGGGGACGGGGGGAAGTGAGCGCCGGGGGGCAAAGGTGGGAGCGCCGGGGGGCAAAGGTGGGAGCGCCGGGGGACAAAGGTGGGAGCGCCTGGGGGCAAAGGTACAAGGTGGTACAAAGGCAGGCGCACCCCCGCTACCACCTCGCCCCCCCCTGGCTGGGACCCGGGACCTGGGACAGAAGGGAGACACTCACCGTGCACAGAGGAGCCGGGAGCGGGAATTCAGACACACTCACGTGTGCTCTGCACAAAGCGGAAGCCCCTCCCCCGTTTCTTCTGACCTGCCTGCGACCAATCCCCTGCGGGCCGGCATTCTAAGTCCCGCCCCCCGGCATTCTGCTTCATTCAGTCCCCCCGGCAGCATTCACACACACACACATAGAAAATACTTACCGGCCGCCGCATTCTCCTCACCGCCGCTGCCCTGCAATACCGGGACCAGGGACAAAAACCGGGACAGAGCTAAAACCGGGACAGGGCAGAAAAAACCGGGACTGTCCTGGCAAAAACGGGACGAATGGTCACCCTACTCTCCCAGCATATCAGCCACCCCCCTCCTCCCCACAGGATTTGCACAGATTAAAAAATAAAAATTGGAAAACCTATGTACAATTATCACTATGATAATTGCTGCCTCCAAAACTTTGCATGAAAATGATCATGCATTCCTATTTAGTGATCTTCCAAAAGTTAAAGCCGGTTTACAACCAACCTACACATACAGTATGTAAAAGAATGCTGTGAGGTTTAACATGCTAGCATTGATATTTGACAAGAACAAGGTAAACATGTTTATCTAGAACAAACATTAATTTATTTTACTCCGTACAATTGAATTGACCAATTGTATTATTTATTTGAAACAAGTGACATGTCCTAGAGACCTTTCTGAGAGCCGTTGAGGTGAGGCTTCAGGAAAACAATGCCATTAGGCTGTGTGCCATTGGCAACACAAACTGACAATGAAGCAAATGCCGAACCTGATGCACAGTTGCTACTGGGAGCAGGAAACAGAATTTGGAGACTTCTAAACTACATTTTGTAGACTGTATAAGTGTCACCAGTAGATAATACGCCAAGGGACAGATTTACCATAGGGCTGAGAAGTCTGTAGCCCAGCGCGGCAATGTGTTTGTGTGTCTCACCTTTTTTTCCGTAGCAGGCCCCCTCATGTTCCCACGACAACGCACAGTCACATGTCGTCGTGATGTCTGTGGCCATGACAATGCAGTGTCATGCCATCGTGCCGCCATGTGACGCTGTTGCCATGACACCATGACTTTGTACACTGAGTAGAAGGGCCTCCCACCAGCCTACCGGCGATGAGAAGCTAACTCTGTCAGCTGAACCACATTAACGTCAGCTCCGCAGACTCCCTACTCCCCAACATGCCTATGAGGGGGCTGCCAGTATCTCATATCTGCAACACGCAGGCCAATTGGAAGCTACAAGGGATCACAGCGTAGCCTTTAAAAAGGACATTTTCTTTGCTCAGCTATGGCTTCTAACGTCAGCCTTTTCGGAGACACAAGTAGCTCTGGCAACAGAGAGTCCCTGGAGCTGAAATTAACATGGTTTAGCTCTGGAGACCCAGTAAAAAAAAATGTGTTTATAACTATGTTTTAACAGTAAACATTTCTAACAGAAGACATTGCAGAATAGCCAGTGGGTAAAAAGAGCAAGCTGATTTATAGTGGGTGTTCTTAATAAAACATCTTTCAAAGTACTGCTTTCTATGCTAGACATATAACAAATGGCAGACAACACCACCTATATTAAAAATATATATCTCTCAGAAGATTAAGGCAATGGTGCTGGGGAGACAGGGAATCCCCACCAATTCCCACACAAGAATCAGATAAACCGAAATCTACCCCGCACTCATAAAATATACATAATAATCAAAATGCTTATAAACCAAAATATGGTATGTTTACTTGTAAATGAATATATACCATAAATACACACAGCGCTAGAGTAACCTCGCATAGTACAGAAAACGACAATAAGGGGCAAAAAAATGGGGAAATCACAAAAAGTAGACAGACGTGTGTCTCAACCTCAGCTGAAAATAAATAATCAGCTGTGGCATGGGGAAGGCACATCTTTGTGTTTATAAGCATTTTGATGATTTTGTATATTTTGAGTGTGGGGTAGATTTTTGTTTATCTGCTTTGTATACTACCACGGATCATTTACTGCTTTTCCCTGATTGTATTTTACATTCTTGGCACAGCATTTTAAATGTTCTGTTGTATATACATTGTATTTTTCATTCTTGTCAGAGCATTTTAAATGTTCTGTTGTATATACAAAGGTAATTTGTGATGAATGCTTTTCTGAGCATGTACAAGGTGAGCAGCAAAATCTGTTTTGTATTGTGTACTAAATTTGTTTACTGAAAAATAATGTGTTCACATGTCTTAAAAGAATGTAAGCATGCTTTTCCAAGAAGGTAAAATAGAAGCCAAGAAATGGTACTCGGGGCTGTGTACAAAGGCATGCCATTGGCCGTAATGAAATAATAATATTGCTAGTGCAAAACGGCTGATGGATGTAACTATGTATTTGTATTGGCAGTGGCTTATAGAAGAAGCACAGGCTCCTTATTCATCCAAAAACTTAAAACAGCCTCCATTTTGTTTTCCCTGGAGGGATCCTGAACGCCATACCTTCACCAAGTATGCTGCTTTCAAGTCGGCTTTTTAGAACCCAATGTGAGTGGCTATAAAATAAGTAATTTGCCTCACCTAGCGTTGCTGAATACTGTTTAACAATTGCTTGTGTGTTACACTCCTTACAACCCGTTCGGATAAATTTAAATGGGCTACAAGGTTCAGCTCGGCACATATTAGTAAATAGGGCGCAGAGGACCATGATATAAACTACAATCCGCTAGAAAGCTATGGCAATATGGTGATTGGTTGTTTGCCTTTTGCGTTGTAAAATCTTTTACCATAACTTCACACTTGGTATTAAGATAAATGTTGAATGGCTGCAGTGCAGACCGTGTGTGCGCTAGATGAAGTGTGTCAAATAAGTTCTATTTCACCAACAGTTCATTTGTCATTAGGATTTCCATGCTTGCATACATTTACATAACTGAATGTTGTAATTGGATCCATACCTAAAAAGCCAGCAAGATGATCCATGGTGTTGATATGGCACCGAGGTGATAAAATAACACTAGGATTATGTGAATTAAACGAAGTGTGCTGCGCTGAAAAGATTTTCCTTTTTTGTAAGTTTATTTGGTTTAGCTGAAAAAACACCTCCAGTGCTCAGCAAATCCATGTCTGAGACCAAGGCCGCTGAGTTCAACAAAGACTTACATTTAAAGAATCAGTCTGTCATTTATATTGTCAATGATGACATGCATACATACAGTATATATGTGTACCCACCATAACATATACTTTTTTTTTTACTCATGGTCACGTACGGCACACCTGTGAGTACGTGACCAGGTATGGGAGAAGGGTTAATACACGGCTCTCAAGCGGGCCCACTTTTCACCTTCGCAAAGTTCCCTCAAATTAACAATATCCTTAATCCGCCCCAATATACCATCTGTCACGAACAGCACACAAGTGAGGACGTGACTAGATATACAACCGGGTTAATACTGTACACACGGCTACTCTAGCCAACTCCCCGTTCTCCTGCGTACTGTGCAAGGAACTTTCAATAAGTTAATATTAAGCCCTCACTCAATTGCGATCCCATCTATACGCTGCCGCCACCCGAGACATTATGCAAAATATGTGTAATTACCGTATTTACTCGATTGTAAGACGCCATCGATTGTAAGACGCACTATCGATTTGGCCCGTACAATCCAGGAAAATTACGTTTTCACTCTCCATGTTTCAGGAGATGTCCCATGTCAGCGGAGGATGAAGTGTGCGGCGGCAGGAGAGGTCCCACGTCTGCAGAGGATTGAAGATGGACAGCGGGTGGGAGTGCGGTGGCGGCAGCAGGACAGGTCCCAAGTCTGCAGGTGAATGAAGATAAGAAGACAGTGGGTGTGCGGCAGCAGGATATCATAATAGCAGGAGAGCAGAGCAGGATCAGATCGGCATAGGGGAATGGCTTGGGAAGTGCACTCTGTAACCGAAAGTCAGACTCTGGTCAACTTCCGGTGTTACAGTGCGCACCTCCCAAGCTGTTCCGCTCCTGCTTAACTCTCCTGCTATTATGATCTCCTGCCACTGCCACCCTACTGTCTTCTTATCTTCATTCACCTGCAGACTTGGGTCCTGTCCTGCCACCGCCACCGCACTCCATCTGCAGACGGGGGACCTCTGCTACCGCCTGCTTCATCCTCCGCTGACATGGGACCTCTCCTGAAACATGTTAAGTGAAAAGAGGGGGTTAGTACTGTAGACCCTTTTTAATTTTTTTAATACATCGATTCTAAGACGCATCCCGATTTCAGAGATGTGAAAATTGGAAAAAAGGTGCGTCTTAGAATCGAGGAAATAGGGTAATATATATCTCCCAGGGTCCCAAGTCCTGGTTCATTATAGAAACAACTATGCACTTAAAGTAGCAGTTCAAGCAATATCCTACAGGTGTTTTTTTTGTTTTTTTTAAATAAATAAATCTGTTCTGTACTATGAGAAAATACTTGTAGCATTTAAAAAAAAATTGTTTTAAAACATTTTTAATGTTTCTAATGTAGGAAGCATTTCCAAAATGACGTCCCCCTTCACCTTCTGATAGGCTCTGGCTCATGAGCCCCACCCTCTCTGTAGCAATGCACCAATTGTATCTAGTAGCTGACCAGCAAATCATATTCCAGGACTACATTGCCCAGAATGCTGTTTAAGAACTGAATTAAATAACCCAGAGCAAGCAATCGATTACAGGAGAACGGATCGATCTGCAGCTTAGCTAATCACTTTTCAATGTGCAGATTGTATTGACGCGCATATTAAATTAGGAATATATATATATTTATTTTTTTAACGGCAGCGTGAACTGCAGCTTTAACACAAAAAAATCTGTTGTGGAAAATGTAAATACTCCAGAGCATGCAACAGTTTATTCAGATCCTCAAAGCATCACTTATTAAATGTATGTGTGTGTGTGTGTACATATGTATGTATATATATATATATATATATGTGTATATATATATATATGTATATATATATATGTGTATATATATATATACACACACAAAGCAGTCAACCCTCGCAAGAGCAGACAAAGGACAGCACTCAAGGTAAGTGAAAAACTTGTATTAAAAGTATATATATATTTTAAGTTATGGTGGGTGAAAAAGGTGACAGAAAACCTCCACCGTTAGCATATAGCCGATAAAGAATATCACTTGTGAGCACATTCACATGTCTTAGACAGGTCTGCAACCCTTCCTTTCAACCATTATCACCTCGCACACAGTGCTCCCACTGCAGCAAGGGATTCTGGGAGATTACATGCAAATGAGCACACAATGTGTCACCTTTTGCCTGGAATATCCATTCACATGGAGCCCATTTAAGCTGATGTATCGCCATTCACACAGCTTTTAAACACAGCATGGTACTAGCAAAGCAATTTTAAACCCTTGAAAAATCAAATTTTGCCGGCTTCAGGTTTTCGCTCCGTCGCTTGTTGCCGTCGCGTGCACTATAAGCGCACGCGGCGGCAATGTATTTGTTTTCGGGCGACGTCGCGTCGCCGGCACTATAAGCGCGGCCTAAATTGAGTGGGAATCCAGACCCCCAGATTGCTAATAAATTAATCCCTGAAGCTAGACCGATGACATGAATAAATAAAATCCATAAGGCATATAATACAGCTCAACACCCGTTATAACACGATCCATTACAACGCGATTCCGCTTATAACGCGATGCAAGCGTGGCTCCGAATTTTCGTATTTATGAATACTTTACAACACGATTATTGTATATTAAATACTTTATTGTACAATGCATACAATTGTACATTATTTCTAACGCGATCCGCTTATAGTGCAATGTGATTCTTTGGACCCCAAGCACAGCGTTATAAGGGGGTTGAACTGTAATTGGATAAAGGAGAGTACTCACTGCTTTTTTGTGTAGCCGAATTCCTGGATAAGCGCGGAAACAGCCCGGAAATGTTAACAGGAAAGAGTTCTCCCAGACGGGATGAGATGGACTGTGCACTTTTTCATGAAGTAAAAGGTGACACACTGTGCACATGTGCATGTCATTGTCGCGGAAACCAGGACTAATACCAGGGATCAATATCGCCAGACAGAAACACAAAAGTTTATAAAATTAATTTATTGTAAAAAGTATCCAGAACTATACAAATAAACAGACAGCACACATACTCACAGGTGGGGGAAACTGGGAGTATCCTGTAGTTCTATTTGCAGGGAAATTTTTGCAGAGATTTCCCCTGTTATCTACCTTCTTCTTGCACCGTGCCAAAAGGACTAGTTTTCAGGCCTGGGACCAGCACGGGAGCTCTGTACTGTATATGCAGCTGGCAATCGCCACCAGAACTGGAGCTTGAACTAGCTAGGGTTCTCCCTCCCCACATTGTTATTCCCTAAGCCCAAATACTGCAACATGCAGGGCCAGGTGCTGCCTAGTTCCCAGACCCTGATTGTTGGGTACAACTGCAACATTACATTAGCAACATAAACTGTTACAGGGAAAGGTCACAGACAGCTTTTGCAACATTTCTCCTGCAATCACATTAACCCCTGGTCCCTGAACTGCTGGAATACAATGAGGAATGCAGGCACTCAATAATAAGGATAATGGTGAGGTACTCGCTCACCTTGACAAAGGCAGTATTATACTGCCTAAACGTTGGTCCACTTTGGCAATTTAAAAATTATTTTGCTTAAGTCTGTGTGCCTGTCTCTCACTGTTCACATCCTTGAACTGCTGGGACCAGGCTTACAATACAGATATATACATAACATATAAAGTAATACATAATACCAATGTGTTATTAACAGGTAGGGGTAATGGCAGGCTTGACCTTTATTAACTGTAGCCATATTTACCGCTACAGTCATTACCCAGAATCCCTGGCTGCAGTGGAAGCACTGTATGCTAAAAGATCATGGGGAAAGGAACACGTCTGGGAAATGTAAATGGTCTCATAAATGGTGAGGATTAATCATCAATCGACTGAGTAATGAAAACTTCAACCAAGATTGAAAATGTGTTCTTCACAGGATGCAGATAGCATCAGATGTGGTTTAGGCCATTCAATTTGAGATACAGTACAGTGGTCAAGATTGAAACAGAACACTACTTATGGATTCCTGTATGACTCCTGCAACTAGAGATTGACGGACATAGCGAGAGAGGGCTGGGTTTGAAATACTTCTCCATAGTATTCTATTGTACCTAATACCTGAACATGTCTAGTAGCCACGTATGTATTTTATAAAGCATTGGTAAGTCTAAAGTAACATTTTCATATGTATCATATGCAAGACTCATTTTTGCTAAACAAGACCCCATTGGGGTGCAATGCTCTTGTTTCTCAAAATGTTACTTACAACAATTTTTAAGTACAATACAACTACAATACTGTAGTGTTATTTACAGGGTTTCACATCTGTGGAAGAATAAATATCTAATTCCTCTGTTACCTTCAGAATAAAAAAATAATACATACGGCACTTTGCCCACATGCAAAACAGCTGAACATAACACGGTGTATATGTATATAATAGATATATCTATCTGATCTCATTCCAACCATGCATCCTGTAGTGTAGGAAAACCATCTCAATCTTTTTTGCAAAATTTGCTGACAATCTAATTCGTTGAAATGATGACTGATGATATCAAGGACTAAGGCTTTGTTTGATAAACATTAAGTTAATGGTTAAACATTTTTCCAGGTATTTCCTGAGTGAACTAAATTATGATTTATTTACAGAAGTAATTTGTCAGTTGAACAAACGTGTTGACGCGTTTCACATTACAGTATGTACAGTTTGAAAGGACTGTTCAAGTAAGACTGAAAGACATCAAAAGTGCTAGGTCACATAGAAAAAAAGAACAAAGCCAAGAGAAGACAAAAAAACAAAGAGGCGGAGGGTTATATATATGTAACACTCTTACTCCTACTGCTAAATTGTTTCTAATTGGCTTGTCACAGCATTTTAGAGGAGGGCATGCATGCTCAATTGCTTTATGCAGCCATTTTCACAGTCATAGGTATGGCAGTTTGTAAGCCTACAATAATTTGGTGCAGAAACTTCTAAGCTTTACTCTTTTTGACTCATGTTAAATAATTGACTACTTAAATGTAGATACTTTTACTTTAACTTTTGCATTCAGCTTGCTTGTTGAGTCTGATTTAAACATTATCCCAGTGGTTTTCAACTTTTTTTTGGTTAAGGAAACATATAATTATATTGTGAAATTCTGCGGAACCCCCCAACCCTCTCTAATAGCGCGTCTGAGATCAGATGCATTGTAAGGAACCCCAGCCCTCTCTAATAGCGTGTCTGAGATCAGATGCATTGTAAGGAACCCCAACCCTCTCTAATAGCGCGTCTGAGATCAGATGCATTGTAAATTTGAAAGTATTTGGTACAACTTTCAAATGACCTGAAAATTGAAGGATCCCTTTAGGGATGCACAGGGGAACCCCTGTAGAAAAACACTACATTAGCGGTTAGAAATATTGCAGAGCAGCCCAAGGCACAATAATTCCTTTAACTCCTTCATAGTGAAGAATTCAAAACATAACTGAGAATAGTTGGCTCGCTGTTTGTTACTGTAGGTGAAAACACAGATCCTACTCCTAAAAATCTTTTCTTGAATGTGATGTACATTTACAAATGAAATATATTCGTTAAGAGAAGTGTATATATTATAATATTATTATACTATAGATAGAGTCATTACCCCTTTTGGGGGCATTTTATATTTTTCACATCTCCCAAAAAAAAAAATATTACAGAATATGATATACAGTATGCAACTTTAGTTGTGGAATTCAATGGCCTTATTGTATCTTCTGGAATTAGTTTTATGCAGGAGATTAAAAACGTTATATCACAGAAACGAGGTGCTCCTGAGCATCGGACGGACTACATGGGAAAATATTAAAACACCTTGCTGTTTGTTTGGATTGCTGTTTGTTTGGATTGCTGTTTTAAGGTAGCACCCATCTACATGTAACGGCTGGACCCCCCTTGTCTGACCCACCCAATCTCACATTGGCCCGTGTGGTCTAACCGGTCCCCATTACAAGGTCGTGTGTGGTGGTGCACCTGCAAGTAATAGGACCCCTGAGTCTCCCGCTTGGTGTTATAGAGGATGGCAGCAGGACAGGTATCTGAGGTAGTGGTTACGAGTCCAACTTACTTCATGTGCAGCGCCTCCACCTCATCAGGATCTATGCAGGGAGATGGTCCTGGTGAGGAACTCCTTCTTGGTGGTGCCATCCACTGCAGAGTAATCTCACACTCACACAGCGGGGGTATCTTTGAACTTGACATCTTTATTGTGGATTGGGATGTAGCAGACTGCCCCATGCAGCTGCCGGCTCTAGCCGCACATCTCTCCGTGCTGTCCCTTTGCCAGGTACGCCCTCCCGTACTGAAGTGGGATTCCCTTTCTCCTAGGGAGATCACCACTGCGCCAGGTCCCTGGACACAGTGTGGCTTAGACAGACTTGATTGGTCACTCTGCTACCGCTAGTTACAACACTAGGGTCACAAAAGTAGTCCTCCAATCCCTTATGCAGGAGCATACATTTTACCAGCTGCTTCACACAACTGCTGGCTAACACAACACTAACTGACAGTGCTGTGCCCTTTATACCTCAGGGGGCAGGCGCATCTCTGATGTCACTATCCAGGGACTCAGAGCATACAGCTACTCCCTTCCTTACACAGGGCACCACACCAGGGTGTGAGGGAAAACCTCCATAACTACTGTTGGCAGGCCTGTACTTACCAGAACTTACTGCCAACAGAGAAGATGTACGCAGTCATTATTATGCATGGCTACATACTCCCCCTGGTTAATACCCACCGTCCCGGCTGGGACCTAAATTTGGTGTACCTTGCGCCAGGAAACACTGCAAAAGAACACACAAATAACATGGCAAACATCATCACATTGACATAATAATGCAAGCCCATCTCACTCACTGACCAGCAGGGAGCGCTAAAGAAAAAGCAGACCACTCTAATTTGGCACTCAATAATAATGTCGAGGATCTGGCTTCTTCACTTCCCGCCCCGCGGTATCATGCACAGTCACGCTGTATTCCCGTGGTAACCCTCGCTCGTTGCAATATACCACTTTGTGCATGTACGCACTGCGTCCTATCTTCCAGACCCGCATAAGTTGGGACACCCTCTGCTCGGCCTGAATTCCTTTAATGGCTCTCCCTTTATCTACGATATAGTACTGAATATCGGTTTTTAGCCACCTTTCTCTATTTTCCTCTATTTCTGTCATTAGAGGTTCCGGTACATATGGGTACTCAAGCCCATGCGACCTTTTATACTTAGCCGCAATAGCCCGTTCAGCTCGGCAACTCCTAGTCAATTTACTTTTGCCAGCCGACCCAGGCAGCACCCATGACAGGGGCTCATCTGCCTCTACCGGGTCATCCAGCCCTTCGGATCCCCTTGGGGTAATAAGGCCTGCCTGGATGCGGTCCCACCTTACCCTTAGGGCCCTAAGATATGCCTCGTCATCAAAGTCCCCGGCAGCCCACCAGTGATCAACCACCCCTCCCTCTGCGGTCGAACCAGGCGACATACCCCTCGTACAACGGGGCCAACCACCTAGTCTCCTTCCGTTCTTCGGAGCTAGGTTCTATAGACTCCTCTATTGACTCCTCATCAGGCCCACCCGAAGATACCCCGGACGTACCCTCAGATCGCCCCACGTGGTCCTTGCTCTGAGACCAATGTCCGCCCTCAATACCCAGCGCACTATAACTTTCGCTGGCCATCGACCCATGTCGAGAAATCCTCCCTCCACCCTCCGATCCATCATCGGACGTTCCCCAGTCCAGGCTTCCAGTCCGTTCTTGGATAGGACCCCGGGAATCCCCTGACGCCCCCAAACTAGAAGTGGACCCGAATGACGGAGTGACGGGGACTGGGGCTTTAACTATGGCCTTGGGGCTAATTTTGGGAGTGGACGGGGTTGAGGGACGGGACCGAACGGTAGGTATTGACAGGGTTACGACCTGTTCTCGAACGCCCGCTCCCCCTGGTAGTAGGGGATCGACTTCCGCTGCTCGACCGCAGAGGCGCTAGCACCTCCCACTCGATGCCGCTCTGGTCATCCGGAATCTCCTCCGCGCACGCACGTGCTTCGACGCCATCTTGGGTTGGATCCCCAATCGGGATCTCTTCCTCCACGAGGACATCTGGCAACGCCCGTCTGCTGCGCGATCCAGTCTGGCTCTGGACTCGCTCTTCCTTCTCCTCCACCCCCTTATTCTGCGATAGGCACGGTGTCGTCTTATTACCTCGCAGGGTCGGGGTGGATCGACCTCCTTCTGATCCACTAGTCACCACGGCAGTGGGACTCCGGCGATCGGGTAGTCGCGGTACGGGAGACACTCTACTCCGCGTCTCTACACCACGGGGAATGGCATCTCTCCATGGCGTACCAATAGTATGACAGTCTCTTTCTCTGACCATCGCACTCGACAGCTCAGCACACTCCTCGTCCGAGGATCCCAACCCGCAGTTCGGTCTGGGCATCCCAGTAGGAGACCGGCGATGGACTCCTCGGTGATCACCTCTCCGATGGATGGGTTTCTCCGTCGGGAGCACCGAACCTGACTCCGACTCCGCGGGACCGGCACTCTCGTTCCATAGTGCTCCCGGCTGTTCGTCGATCGGCATCGGGACATTTCCTGCTACTCCCACAGCTTGTACCGGTACAAAAGTGGTCATGGGCCACATGTACTGCAGTCCACAGTGGGGGCATCGGGCCTCGCTGCCCACGGCTCCGCCCGGCAGTCTGCACTGCAGGCAAAGACACGCCACAGTCTCCACACCCTCCACATGGATGACCAGGAAGCCTCCTAGAGCGAGTAGGGATGCGTAGAGATCACAGGACTCTGGTCCACTTTATCAGCAACTTCAGCCATATTCACCAGCGGAGGCACTCGTTTCAGAGGTCTGTACTGGTCAATGGCTCTGCCAACAGAGAAGATGTACGCAGTCATTATTATGCATGGCTACATACAAAATAAAGCAGCTCAACTTTAGTGTACGAGTGGCTCACACTTATTACATGAATTTTGCTTTTTAAGCTATTGCACATCAGTTTGCAAAAAAATAAGAAAGGGAAAGCTTTTCTTTAATATGGAAATCATGTGTTGGAGAATATAGGTACCTGCACTGCATTTGGAGTGATCTGAAGTTCTGTATTCAACACCGCATGAGGTCAGAGAACATGTAAACTTTTATTTTATTGAGTAAAGGTTTGATAATGAGTACCATCCACCAATTCCAGAAAAAGGAAGGGGGTACAATTGCCGCCTTTTAAATGTTTTACTCTGCTTGCATGCACAAGCTTCAGTATTCCCAAAGGTGTGCTAAAGAATCAGGCAATCTCTCAGCCTCTGCTTTTCTGCTCTAAAAGAGACACGTTCATGTACTGTACACAGAGGGCTGCTACATTATTGTAGTCCCTGGAGAAGTAGGGAGAACATTGTCCATCCTTCTAGGCACAGAATTGCAGTGACCTGAGCCAACAGGAATGGGACACTCTGCTTTTGCTGACTAGGACATCTTGTTACTCAAATAGTTTACCCAAGATTGCTCAGCCTGTTCAAATGAGCAGACTAGTCCAAAAGTCTTGGCTAGTGATAGTTTTCCACTGCTCAATAACCGCATGACTATTCAAGGCTTCAAATATTTGAGGTTTTGAATATTTGCTGGAAAAAATAGTGGTATTGCTTAATGTACAAATGTGTCATGCCAGATAGACTGCACCTTTTTACCTTTTGCAATCACTTTTATTTTATTTTTTAAACCAGATTTATTTTCTATGCCCCCCCCCCCCCAGCCCCAAATGTTATAAAATGGGATGGGTGACGCTACGAAAGGAAAAAGGGGGTGTACGGTGTTCATTGACTCCTTTAATTTTTACAGCGACTCAATCTAACTCAGGAACACAATAATACTATTACAGAGGTTACTTCTCTATTATCTGTAGTACACTAAATATATTCTTGCTAGCCCATTTGCTTAAATTGTGGGGAGAGTAATATCTTGGCCAGCTGTGTGCTTTGCACTCACCCAACGGTCCCAGAGGGAATCTCAACTTGAGTCCCTGAGAAAAGTGTGTGTGTGTGTGTGTGTGTGTGTGTGTTTGTGTGTGTGTCTCACCACAACAGGGAGTTACACATACAAAAAATATTTCACAACCTTACCCAAACTTGGGAACTGAAAACTGTTAATTGCACCACAGTCTCCTACAGGATATTTTTATCTTCCTAGTGGACTCCCTGGCCATATGGTCCATGCTTATGTGGCCTGAGCTAGTTCAGGATGAATCCTCGACTGTGTCCACAAAAGTAAACTCTCTCCATAATAATATGGACTGGGACGTCTTTGTGTGCCCTCACCTTCATTAGCTCTCTGTTACTCTGGTCTGTGTCTTAGTTCTGATTCGTTGCTCCCTCAGGGGAGAGCTATGTGGAGCACGGAGCAGCAGGGGCAGCTTCCCCATCAGACACAATACAGTTCAACGGCCAGCAACATCATGTCTGAACCATCATGCGAAATGGGATCCCTCACTGGTACTGGTACATCTCTTGCTCTCTCAACTTTTCGGTGGTCGGCCCTAGTTTCCTCCAGCAGGCCACAGTTGTACAATAGGAGTGGGCTGTCCTCTAACATTAAATACGTATCTACTCTGGCAGCCGTTAAGAGATCCCAGTTGATCTTGTAGTAATGGAATATCAGTATTACAGTATATCTTATGTGCCCTCTCCCAGGCGCAGTCTTGCATCAGTTCTGTTCGCTCTATCCAGATAAAATATTTTAGTCTGTTCTGGGTACTATCTTCTAAAGAATCTGTGCAGGTAGATCTTAAGGAATAGAGGAATATCAAGGCACATGGATTTAGCAAAAAGAGAAATGTAATGCAGGCAAAGAAACTAACGTTACGACTGCAACACAGTCTTTATCAAGGCGAGGGCTGTACAATATCACATACAATGCAACATATATACCCTAGCAAAAACCTAACTCGCCTCGCTGCAACGGTCACCCAGAAAGCAACTGGGGTGCCATACTCGGGCTCTCTGTTTAGATGCCGGTGCCTTGGTAGTGTGCCGTGTGCATGCACAGAGTGTCGCCGACGCTGTGATGTTATGGAAGTCCACGTTTTGCGCTGTGGGACAACTGCAGTGAGGTAGGTTAATGCTAGGATTTATATGTTGCATTGTATGTGATATTGTACAGCCCTCACCCTGCCTGTGTGGCAGTCGAAACGTTGGTTTCTTTGGCTGCATTCAATTTCTCGTTATGCCAAGTCCATGTGCCTTGATGTTCCTGTATTCCTTCATCACACTTTGGGACTGGCAGCATTTTCACCTGCATCAAGGAGCACCGGCATATTGCATTTTGGACCTTTAGGAAGGGTGCCTGCAGAACTCTTTTTTTTGTGGCAGGTAGTCCTCAAGGCCCATTACTTCCTTTGGGACTCCCCTGAGCCAGACATTATTGCACCTAGACCTGTTGTCAAAAGTCTTCCTTCTCTTTAAACTCAGAGATTAGGTTTTTAGCCTCTTGCAGCTCCTGTGTGGTATTGTGAGATTCCCCCAATGTGTTGGCCCTTGTCTCAAGGTGATTTATTTATCTCTTGTTTGAAAGTGTCTTAATGTTTGCTTAAAGATCTTTGTTTTCTGTAGAGCATAAGGCTAAGGCCCCGCTCCCAGAGTCAGCGCACCCGCACTGCTGACAGGCGGTGCGCTGAGATACACAGACCGCGATATGCGGTCTGTAGGGAGCGGGAGCCGGAGCGGGAGGTGGGCGGGTGGTGGGCGGTTTGACAGGGAGGGGGGGCGTGTCTCTCCCCCCCCCCCCTCCCTCCACGGACTCGGGCTGGAGCTGGAAAGTAAGTTTAAACACACACACGCAGGCACTCATTCATACACACACACGCGCACACACACAGGCAGGCACTCACGCACTCATACACACACATACACACACACACACACACACACACACACACACACACACACACACACACACACACACACACACACACAGACAGAGGCAGGCACTCACGCACTGGGGCACACACATACACACACAGACAGGCACGCACGCACTCAGACACACACACAGACAGGCACACACACAGAGAAAGGCACTCACCTGCTTTCACTCCACACTCCTCCCCGCTCCCCGAAGCCTCTCCTCCTCCCGAAGCCTCCCCTCCCCATTGGCTCACAGCCACACACGTCACGCGTCGAAGCTAGGAAACACCATTCTGTGGTGTCTCCAGCGGCTGACGCGCCACAGCGTGTAGTCAGCTGTGCAGCCAGTGGGGACCTTGACCAGCTCGCGAGGATTCCCCTGCTGGTGGGGAACTCGCTACATTGCCGCCCGCGCCAACGAGCGCAGCGGGACCGAGGCCTAAGGATTGTGTGACCTCTAGCTGCCATTTTCTTCTATCTCCATGTGCGGTTCCCGCCTCCGTTAAGAGGTCGAAAACCTCTTGTGGGGAAGATGTTTTCCTTGGTTTGAGAGGCATTTTTCAGTTGCCTGGAGGCTCCGATAGTCATAAAGACCGTTTTTGATATTGTAGATTGCGGTAAGAGTGGTCAATCAGACTTATTGCTGCCACGAGCAGAACTACCCTCTCATGCAATCACTGTCTCAGTTACTTTTTTTTTTTTTTAATGATTTGTGACCCTCTTGATTAAATGTTTATATGTTCTGCTTATGTCTTTTTATGATGAATGCATATAAGACATTACCAATAAATTGCTAAAGTTGGGATTGTAAACACAGGTGGTTTCCCGACTTTAATGAGTGGAGGTCAAGCAATGCTGGATGGCTTTTACATATAGCTATGCAGGGCACATGTAGGAAGTGTGTTGTCATCAATCTGAGCAATATGTCCTGCCCAGTGAGCTTCTGCTTTATTTAGCCTTCTGGTTTTGCACACTACAGTTGGTAACGTTATCTAGCAATATGATATACATGATGTACTGCACTTAAAATAGCATAGGTGAACCCTGTGAAGCATGAAAGCTGTAGTACAGTATGTACAGATTCCGATGCTAAAAACATTTGTTTTGAGCTTTTGTAGAGAGTTATCTATAGGAACCAATAGCTAAATTTTTGGAAATAGTGTATCAAATCTAAATAGTGTGGGTTTTTTTTAAATCTTTTTTTTTTTTTGGTTAAGGAACCCTATAACCAATTTGTGAAATTCTGAGGATCCCAAACCCTCTCTAAGACTGCATTCAGGGTCAGCGCTTAGGCGCGCGTAACGCTTCTCAGTGAGCCCCTGCAGCCGCAATGAGAGCGGATTTAGCAGGGCTCGTGCACGCTTCCGCAAGCGTAGGTCTTATTCAAATTATAGATTTTCGCAGGGCCAATGAGGGCGAACCAGCTCCGTAACGTCACAGCCCCCCCCCCCCGACACGCCCCCGGACCAAGGCCAGGGAAAGCACCCGCTTTCCCTCAGCCTCCACGCGCCTCCGCACGTCTGCAGTCCTATGGACGCAGCCTAAAGCTGAGTCCACGCTGCTGCTGAGCTCGCTCATGCTTGGAGAGTGGTGATGTAACCAGTTCTCCAAGCATGAGCGATCGCTGTCCTGCAACATTTTTGGAGCAGGAGTGGGGGGCGTGGCTATTACGGGAGGGGGGGGGGGGCATTGCCTTTTTAGGGGCTATCTGTGTTTCTGTGTGTGTCTATCTCTCTCCCCCCCACATTGCGCTCTCTCTCCCCCCATTGCTCTCTCTCCCTTCTCCCCCCTCTCTCCCTTCTCCCCCTCTCTCTCTCCCTTCTCCCCCCTCTCTCTCTCCCTTCTCCCCCCTCTCTCCCTTCTCCCCCCTTTCTCCCTTCTCCCCCCTCACCCTCTCCATCTCCCACTTCCCCCCCACAGCAGCAGCCCATTTGTCCCCCCCCACCCCGGCAGTAGCCCGTTTGCCACCCCAGCAGTAGTCTGCTTGCCACCCCACCCCAGCAGTAGCCCTTTTGCCTCCCCACCCCAGCAGTAGCCCGTTTGACCCCCCCACCCCTTCCACTTCTCTCTGCTCCCTCTCGGCTAAAAAATTCATGTTGTGTGTGTGTGTGTGACAGGAGTAGAACACGCCCTCTCTCTTACCATTGGTCAGAGCAGGGTCATGTGACCCTGCTCTCAGCACGAAAGTATCTCTCCCTTGTCTCCCCAAGCACAACGCTTGGGAGAGCGTGTGTGCGCGCATATGAGCGCACGAGCACAGTGGGGGAGGGGATGTGCTGGCCTACATTGCAGAAGGTAAGCGCGCCAAGCGCATAGCGAGGTCAGCGCCAGCGGGGACTCGGCCTAATAGTGTGTCTGAGATCAGATGCATTGTAAGTAGCTCCAACCCTCGCTAACAGTGTGTCTGAGATGAGATGCTTTGTAAATTCTTCTGTATTCGGTACGATTTTAGTCATAATAAAAGTGGACGTCCCGAGGCTGGTTGCCAAGGAGATCATGAGTCCTATACGGACAGCCATCTTTGATGTGGGCAAAGTGCCCCTTGGCTTCACATAATGTAAGCATGTTCAGGTATCAGTCATTAACAGTGCGTGTCATTCACTAGAGGGCAGTGGACTTCCCTGGTTGTCATGGGCCCCTGTCCAAGAGGAGCTAGTTTCTGGGGACATGGTGGGGAAAGCTCCCTGGTGCCAGCCTTGCCTGTAGCTGGCAGTTACTGTCCTGGCTTTTTACCTGAGGCTAATCAGAGCAGAGCATAATAACAGAAAATACATACAATTATCTATGTTGTTATTTTGTTTTTGTGCTCAACTAAATTATGAAACTTTGTATTCTTCCACAAATATCTATGATATTCTGTGCATTTTTCTTCCTGCTATTTTGTAAAACCGTTATAAACCATGCTCACAAAGTATACATTGATGCAATATTTGATCTTCATAGAAACTATATAGAAACTCCACCTGTTGTATTTATTCATTCTTCCCATTTTCTTATTCTTCTTCTAAACTGATGTCATTTACCATATACTATAAAAATAATAGCGGAAGCAATGATTGACAACAGTAGATATTCTGTAATAGTTTGAGAAGCTATTATATTCATAATAATATTTTAGTCTTCGCATACTTTCCTTATTGGCATTTTCCACCACATGTCTAAAGATTTACATGTAATCTCCTCCCCCCCCTTCCCTCCTGTCCTCCATATCACTACCTTTTGTATTCTAGCTCTACAAAGTAATTTACCTTCCTTACAGTGGAAAGCGTTTGCTCACTTTCTAATTTAGTGAGACTGCAAAGGTCAAAAATAATATGGAATCTAAAGGACTTGTTAGCAGGCATTTAGCATTTGGCAACTTTGCCCCTGCAGATATATTTTAAGCTATCTCCGTGGCCAGTTGGTGAATGATGCAGGGGAAACAATGTGAATTTGGCTTCTATCTATCTCCTCTTCCCAGAATAACACATGTACGCATGGCTTTAAGAGTATCCGAAGCTTTAATGATATTCTAGCCCTTCCATAACATATGCTTGGCTATCTGTCCTTGGATACGGCCACTCTGTGTGTGTCACATTATAGTGCATTGAAATGATAAAGGGTTAACAAATGTTGAAGTAATATATGCATAGAAAATAGTAATTTAGTCATTTCAACGAAGATGCCTCAGAGTACAAGTGCTACAGAAAACGTTTTGCTGCGTCTTATTGTTGGCTTTCCTCTGGATCGATAGAACTATAAATAAAGGATGCGGGTCTCGCACAATTAGAATTGAACAGCAGTTGAACCCTATGTAGGGTGACCAGATTTTCAAAATGAAAAACCGGGACACAATAAAAAATTATTTATAAAACCCGTGACGCACCTTGTTGCCATGACAACGAGACACTGACGTCAGGCGGTGACATGTTGCCATGACAATGTGGCATCACGTGATGCCGCGGCACCATAATGCGTCCCGTTGCTGGGGGCTGCAGTGTGTGTTTGTGTGTATAGGAGGTGGGCCCTGCAGTGTGTGTTTATAAATAATGAAGACATTAATTAAAATTTAAATAATTAACAAATTAAAATTAAATACATAATTCATTGACAAATTAAAATTAAATAAAAAAATGTAAGCATTAATTAAAATTAAGACTTAAAAATGGGACATTCCTCACCTTGTGTGAACAGGCATACCCCGGTTTAAGGACACTCACTTTAAGTACACTCGCGAGTAAGTACATATCTCAATAGGCAAACGGCAGTTCACGCATGCGCCTGTCAGCATGTCCTGAACAGCAATACTGGCTCCCTACCTGTACCGAAGCTGTGCGCAAGCGGGGAGACTATAGAGCCTGTTGCACATGCGTTATTTACATCAGTTAGGCACATATATGACGATTGCAGTACAGTACATGCATCGATAAGTGGGGAAAGGGAGTGCTTCACTTTAAGTACATTTTCGCTTTACATACATGCTCAGGTCCCATTGCGTACGTTAATGCAGGGTATGCCTGTATATTACACTTTGTAAAATAGGGTCTCTTGCTCTCCTCGTGGCAGTCACTGTCACGTCAGTGACATCACTGCCATGCAGGGCCGCAGACAGCTTTCCTGGGGCCCAGGAACAATGTTTCCACCAGGGCCCCCTACCCACGTTTCGGCGGCCTTGCGAGAACCTTCTCACTCACCACCTCACTCTCACCCCACCTCACACTCCCCAGTGACCCAATCCTACCCCACCTCACACTCCCCAGTCACCCATTCCTTCCCCCCTCTCTCTTACTCCCCCACCCCCATGTATTTTTCTCCCCTCCCCACACTCAACCTCCCTCCCCAATATACGTGCACACACAGTGACACACACACACAGCCTCCTCATACCTCCCCCTCCCCTCCTCATACTTCCCCCACCTCTCCATATACCTCCCCTCCTCTCCTCATACCTTCCGCAACTCATATCTCCCCCATCCCTCCTCATACCTCCTCCTCCCCGCCTCATATCATATCTCCCCCTCACCGCCTCATAACTCCCCTCCTCATATCTCCCAATATCTCCCCCGCCACATCCCATATCTCCTCCTGCCCTCCTTATCTCCCCCTCCCTGTCTCATATCTCCTAATACCTCCCCCTCCCCTCCTCATATCTCCCCTCCTTTTCTCCTCCCCATCCTCATATTTCCCCCTCCCCTCCTTATATTCTCCTCCCCTCCTCACCCCATATCTCCCCCTTCTCACCCCATTTCTCCCCCTTCTCGCCCCATATATCCCCCTCCTCACCCCATATCTCTCCCTCCTCACCCCATATCTCCCCCTCTTCACCCCATATCTCCCCCCTCACCCCATATCTCCCCCCCTCACCCCATATCTCCCCCCCTCATCCCATATCTCCCCCTCCTCATAACTCCTAATATCTCCCCCGCCCTCCTCACATCTCCTAATATCTCCCCCGCCCTCCTCACATCTCCTAATATCTCCCCCGCCCCTCCTCATATCTTCTAATATATCCCCCGCCCCTCTTCATCCCTCCCCATCCCTCCTCATATCTCCCTCATCCCTCCCCATCCCTCCCCATCCCTCCTCATACCTTCCCCATCCCTCCTCATGCTTTCCCCATCCCTTCCCCTCAGCTCCTCATACTTCCCCCTCCACATACCTTCCCCTCAGCTCCTCATATCTCCCCCTCAGCTTCTCATATCTCCCCCTCCCCATACCTTCCCCTCCCCATACCTTCCCCTCCCCATACCTTCCCCTCAGCTCCTCATACCTCCCCCTCAGCTCCCCATATATCCCCTCCCCATACCTTCCCGTCAGCTGCTCATATCTACCCCTCCCCATGCCTTCCCCTCAGCTCCTCATATCTCCCCCTCCCCATGCCTTACCCTCAGCTCCTCATATCTCCCCCTCTCCATGCCTTCCCCTCAGCTCCTCATATCTCCCCCTCCTCTCCTCCTATGACACACAGGCAGGACACACACACACACGCAGCTCACTCCATCCGGCCCCGGCACTAAGCCCCGCCCCTGACATATTCTGACCTCCAACCAATCCCTGCTTCTACTCTAAGCCCAGCCCCCCCAGCATTCTAACATAGAAAAAAATACTACCCGGCTGCCGCATCCTCCTCGGTGCTGCCGCTCGCTCCCCCCACGCATCGTCGCCGACTCCCCCGCGCACCAGGGAGAAAAACCGGGACATTCCCGGGACGGACGGGCAACCGGGACCGCCCAGCAAAAACCGGGACCGCCCAGCAAAAACCGGGACTGTCCCGGCAAAATCGGGACAAATGGTCACCATAACCCTATGGCCACATACATAGACTACCGTGACTAATATCTACTCGTGAGATATCTGATTGTGAAGACAATATTTTTGCAGTGTTAATGCTGTAAAATGATGAGCCGGATTATAAGCAGTCAGGCATGCTCTGTCACAGAACAGTAGAGTTTGTAGATGTGCGAGTCGGTGCTACTCTCCTCCCATGTTACCTGTTTAAAATTGCAGTCACAAGAAAACACCCTGCAGACCGTTGTAAATGACTTCCTTCCATTCCATCGACAAATGTCATCATCCCCACTTTCTTTTCAGTAGGGACTCTGCAATTTACAGTATTTTGTTTCAACAAATGACAGTATGTAAGAACACAACTGTCTATTATTTATTTATTTTTAAACGGACCTAACAAAATGTCTGACGGAAGTTAAACACCATATAAATTTACGCTTACAGTTTATGCAAACGTATGGATTTAAACAAAAAGGCATTTGTCGCCAAGATTTATCCCATAAAATATATCGATGCCACTAGTTAACTTTGTTACTCTTAAGTACGGTACCTCTAAAGATTATTTGTTTTCCCATTGTAACCCTCCTTACATGGCTCTAAAGGAGATAACATCAGATTGACTATATACATTGGCAGTGCTCTGTCTTTGCCGGGTGCTGGGTACATGCAGGCTGGGTGTGGTTGCTTGAATATAACTAGGGTGGGTGCCGGGAACTTTATAAACAAAAAGGTGCTTTCTTTAATAGCTGTCAATAATACTTAACATATATTAACATGCTGGTTACTTGACAGAAACTCGTGGCAAACAATATAATTATGGACTTCATCCCCTGATAGTTCTCACTCCTATGCTGAGGAATTAGTTAAACTTGTTACCCATAGTAAAGTATAAATTGTCAGTCTCTTGCATGGGAGTAGTATAGCTCCACTGCTTGTCCAGTGGGCCCTTCTGGCAAATACTTTAGGCTCCTGGTTTAGAAACCTTCCTGATCAGGAATGCACAAGGAACCTTCCAGTTGGGTCGGTCCAAACATGCTCTGGAGTTACTATGCCGAAAACTCCTTACCAAAAGCATGCTTCATCCTTTTCAAAGTGAACAATTGAGGGCCTTTACTACTGGCGCTAACTTATTGGGCATGTTCCTAGCTGAAAACAACAAACCGTGACATGACGCATTCTTGGCTTTAAACAAAAACCTGGTTACAGCAATCACAGTGAGAACCCCAGTTAGAATTCTGAAGAACCTGCTTCTAGATGAGAGGGTGTAGCTATACCCTCTATACTCCCTATAGTGACATCACAGTTCACAAGACATGCAAGAGAGTGGCTATTCCTTCTGCATAGTCATCCGGCATCACATGATCGGCAGGCAAATAACCTGAGTGAGCCCACACACAGTTAACCCATTAAGGACATTAACCCCTTAACTGAAATAGTAAGCCCCAAAGGGGGTTCTACATTATGGTTTCACATTTGGAGTCTTTTGTTTATTTGCTGGTTAATGATTATAACCACCCACACCTGCAAAAAAGTAATTCCTAATAAAAATGTAATTCTCCGTGTTCTACTTTGCCACAAACATGCATTGGGCATTGTCCTTCAATGGACACTCCAGAAGCCTGAAATAAGAGGTCTCTTAGGTCTGTTATATACAGGATGCGGCCGTACGTTCCTATGCGAACGTGCGTGCATGAGCCGCATGCTTTTCCTGTATATAGTGCCGGGAGTTGCAGGTAAGTGTGGATTTATGTATGTATGTGTGTGTGTATGTGTGTGTATATGTTGTGTGAGTGAAATTAAGTCTTAAGTAAGATTTTTTTTAAATAAAAAAAAAAGTTTAATAATTGTATTTTTATTTGTGCAAATATTTGCGCACACACGCATGCATACATACACATTAATACATACATTTGAGCGCAGGCAGCGGCGCGAAAAGATGAATTCCTTCATCTTCGCCGCTGTCTGTCGGCTCCCCTCTCCCTGCCGTGCGCACGCACGGCACATCTAGAGAAAGGCTGACGTCAGCTAACTAAAAATCCGCGCGCACGGCGCAGCACGCGTCCGGCACTATAAAACGGGCCTTAGGCTGTGTTTATAGTGGAGAGTGGCAGTGCTCTCCAGCGCTGATGTTCACCTCTCGCTTACCAAGCAGCTGCTTTTCATGTTCTTGCCCATCAGACAGAGCGTGTGCTCTGGTAGGCGGTGCTTGTGGGGCGGAGGCGAGGCGGGACAGGGATCTGTGTGATGGATATGTATGTATGTATGTATGATATGTATGTACGTGTATATATATGTATGATATATATATATAGGATATATATAGATATATCCAAAATATATATATCATATATATAATATATATATATCTCATTTAATATATATCCCCTATATCCATGGATATATATATATATATATATATATATATATATATATATATATATATATATATATATATATATATATATATATAAAACATAATACTGAGTTAAGTTATGGTGAGTAAAAAAAGTGACAAAAACCCTCCACAGGAAAGCAAACATGCAAATATAACTGTATGCTCATCTGCATGTCTTAGGCAGGTCTGCAACCCCGCCTTTCCCCATTATCACCCAGCATACAGCACTTCCACTGCAGCAAGGGATTCTGGGAAATGACATGCAAATGAGCACACAGTGTCACTTTTTGCCTCAATAACCATTTTTAACATGGTTCCCTATAGGCTTAAGCTTGCTGCATGGTCACAGCTTTGAGCACAGCCAGGGTTAAGGTGCATACCCAGAAAACCACCCACAGACAGCTGTTTCGACCTTGATGGGTCTCATCAGTGTGGGGTTGATTTTACTGGGAATGCAAGAGAGGCTATGGGATAGGCTAAACCATAATACCATAGTATTCCCAGTAAAATCAACCCCACACTGATGAGACCCATCAAGGTCGAAACAGCTGTCTGTGGGTGGTTTTCTGGGTATGCACCTTAACCCTGGCTGTACTCAAAGCTGTGACCATGCAGCAAGCTTAAGCTTATAGGGAACCATGTTAAAAATGGTTATTGAGGCAAAAAGTGACACTGTGTGCTCATTTGCATGTCATTTCCCAGAATCCCTTGCTGCAGTGGAAGTGCTGTATGCTGGGTGATAATGAGGGAAGGCGGGGTTGCAGACCTGCCTAAGACATGCAGATGAGCATAAAGTTATATTTGCGTATATATATATATATATATATATATATATATATATATATATATATATATATATATATATATATATATATATATATATATATATATATATATATATATATACCGAATTAAAAAAACATAATAATGTCACTTTTTTTTTTGCACACTGCACACACAGCACACTGCACACACTCACTACACACACTCACTACACACACTCACAGCACCAGCACACACACACTGCACACACTCACAGCACACACAGCAACAGCACACACTCACTGCATACACTGCACACACACAGCACACTGTACACACTCACAGCACTCTCACAGCACACACTCACTGCATACACTGCACACACACACACACACACAGCACAGCACACAGGGAACAATGGCCGCTCTCGGGTGTAAGATAATTTATGTGCTGCGCTCTGATTGGAGGCTGTTCGGTCACGTGACCACACCTCCTCTCCAGCAAGCACAGAAACACAGATTTGCCTGTAGGTGGAAGCTGAGCGAGGTTCAGCAAGCTTGAGCAAGCAACCGGAAGCTTTCACTCAGAATGGCACCATAACATATAATGGGTCTCAGAATATATGCTAAGCGCGCCTCAACAAGCACTACGCCACTATAAACACAGCCTAAGAGATCATCCCTTGTCAACGGACATGCATGGACCCCCAGGTTCCAGAAAATATAGGGTTTTTTGTGTGCGGCTATGGCCGGAGTGAGCTGACTTGTTGCTCAAGGGGTCCCAGGATGTTTGAGGAGTGAGCTCTGGGGGAACCACCTGGTATACTGTAGGTAGGACTTTAAAAAAAAAGTACAAAGTAAACCAATACTTTTGTTGTCTTCTCTCTGGAAATTAAAAGGACTAAAAAGGGAAGGATTATGGCTAATAAATCTTGCTCATATGCACAACAAACTACAGCCAAGTATCTATTGTTTTAAGAAGTGTGAAATTTATATTTTTCAGATGAGGAGATTACATTATTAAATACATTAATTCCACATGATGAGTAAGCCTGCCAAAATGTCTGAAGCAAAAAAAGTCACTTTCCATTACGCCGCTTTATTTATATTAAAAATGGATTCAAACTATTCTTAAAGATATTTATGTGAAGGCCAACACATTACCAAGTGATCTTTGTTCAGACAATTTTGCCATGGTTCTGGTTTTCTTATTCATTTAGGCTCATTTGATGTGTAGCTCACATTTGTCACTACAGAATTTCCGAGGGGTTTCTGAAAATGAAGGCCGTTTGCTTGTTTTCCATTAACCCCCTCACGTTTACTCTCTGTGGAGGATTAGTGTTGGAGAAGAACAGGTATCAGCGGAAAGGGTCATAAACTGAACAATAACAAGGGCTAGTTCGAAGGACAATATGCGCTGATAAAATGTGATGCCAAAAAGTTCTCTTTGTAATTTAATCCAGGGCATGTGTGTATGTTCCAGATGTTATGCCAAGTTATTTTTTTTAGCAACCACTGTAAACTTTTGTTGCCATTTTTCTCTACTGATCAGTTTTCCCATTCTCCTGTCCCTGTGCACTATGGTGTTGACCTCCCTTTGTTAAATCAATGTAACAGTATTTAGTTCTTCATCATTGGCTGTAGTCTTTTGTTCACAGTTCCCAACTGCACATTTTCCTTCAGCCTTGTTATGATGGAACATTCCTTATTAGTGTAAAAAATAATAATGACATGTTCAACTAAAATATCCAAAGAAATGCTTCAAGTAGAAATTAAATGTTTTAGTGGATAAGCAAACAATTTCAAACTAAGGAAGATTTTTAACTGGGAGGTAGATTTTCATAATGGCAAACTTGGTTTCTTAATGAAGCAGTACAAGTGGCACTTATTAAAACAAACAAACAAACAAATATATATATATTTTATATGCAGCCTTTGGTTACATTTATTATTAAATGAATTACCTAAACTGCTGATCGTTTCGGTCTCCTGCAATCGATCAGCAAAGATCATGCTTCCCAGGGCTGCCTTTCAGTTTCAATCAATCCTTCAGTTAGTGTAACTCAGCAGTACGAATTAACGAAACTATCAAAATCGGTTTTACGGAATTCCGCACATCATTTTGACAAAATCCGTTTCTCACACTAAAATTTGTATGCGGATTGCATACTTAAAAATCCGGGCGGATTAATTTAAATCCGTAAGTGACTACAATCAGTTTGCAGATTGTTTAAAAAGGAACATGAGATATACATACATACATACATACATCTGGCCGGGACATATTCTAATGACTATGCAAATTATATTTAAACAAGGCCCGTCCCACACTTCCTAAAACAATTTCCATACCAATTATATAGAGTTGATAATAAGCCTAGGATCTACAACCACTGCTTTGCTAGGTCACAGCTCTAGGAGTGTGAGCTGAAATAGCTGATTGATAGTATCACTGTCAATCCTACTTTTGAGCTGCTCACTGTCAGGCAAAAATTGGAAGTGTTCTGCTTTCAAAGGAAGCCGGAGGAGGAAGCTACCACGAAGATATGCACTAATTCTGGTGCTACATGAAGGATATGCACAAAAATGGCAATGGTGTTACAGAACAGGGACAACAAAATTCACTGTGCTATCTGCCAGAGTGCCAAACACATACTGCATTGAAATACTTTATTTTACAATAAATACAACTCTACAACAGCAGGAAGTGATTCCACTACCTTCACACAGCAAACAAAGTGTTATTGGGTTGACAAGTCTAAGGCACCTTTGAAATAGGGTATGGTGTCGGACCCAACAGGATCAGAAGTTGAACCCACACAACCTCTGTAATTCAGAACAACCGCTCTAGTAGTATGAGCTAAACCAGCTGATGAGTTGCAGTGCGAGCTCAACCAGCTGATGGGTTGCAGTGCACACTGTCTAATAACTACATACCTCCAAGGGATATCTATTTTGTTGATTGTGCTTTCAGGGTTACAAATACAAAGTAATAATGTGTACTGAGGGCTGAGTTACTGAGGCCAGGTGACATTAAATAAAAGATTAACAGAATATGGGCAACCCCGCTCTACTGGGCTAGAAGAAAATGGGTGCCACCTCTCCTGCTCTAGGGATTAAACAGTTATATCTGCGGTTTGACAAGCAAGTGCTATTATGTGTTTTTATATTACTAAAGTAACATTATTATTGTTACAGTTTGCAGTTCAAACTGCTGGGAACATTGGCAACAAATTATCACAAACATGAAAGTCTTACAAAGATCTTGCACTGCTGGGGAGGTTGGCTAAAACCTGCTATAGAAATCAAAGGGTGCTCAGTATTTTAAAACTCATTAAAATGACATTGAGTTAAATAATATATATTTTTCTAATTAAGTAAGTATTATCTAATACTACCAAACTGATTTATTTAAAAAAAAAAAAAAAAAACACATTTACTGTAGGATATTGTATGGATTGCTCCTTTACGGAGATCTAAACCAGACACGTACTGTATACTAAAATGAAGTGAACCATCAATTTCTTAAATGTAACCAATAAAGGGTTTTTCAAACTGGACTACAATAAAAAGTGAATGATTTATGCTGCAATGCCAAACGGTAGCCGCAAAGTGAATGACACTAAAGAGGGCACTGTTAAAGAAATCCGAACTTATTTTGAAAGTTGTGGCATAATTCCCAACATGTATTGAAGTAGCAATAAACATAAATTAGAAATGTGTTGCTCATACATCTCATACACTGAGCGACTCCTTGGGATATTTTGTCCCCTACAGTTAAGGACAAGATACTAATAGGAAAGCTGCAGGAGAGCAGTCAGTAAGGGGGCACCAAATGATCACTTACTGATTGGCACTACAGCCGGGTGCTGCCCAGTTGCTGTCCTACAAAAAGGGCAGCTGCCTTCTTAAGAAGAACAATGTTGGCAGGGTTGTCTGCCTGTGTAGGGCTGATGCAATCTTGCTCAGTTAATGGAAAAATAAAACCACAATGGTCTTCTGGTTAGGATAGTTAGGAGGAAAAAACCTCAGACGAAAGGTGGAGGAAGGCCATTGAGCTACTAATTGATTTCCCAGTTGTACACTATATAGCAGATCTGATTTTTTAAAAAAAAATAGAGTAGTAATGGAAAATAATGAAGCAAAAAATGGACTTGCTAAGTGGAACTGCACCTTTAACACCGTCACTACTGAAGTGGCCTGCAAGGCATTAATTTAAGCAAAGGCAGGCTTCCAAAAACACGGAGTGGCCATAGATACTAAACAGGCAAAATAAAACATATGCCAGCAATAGGTTTAAGGGCGACAGTGATAATGAATGACTGCAGTTTCAGTTCAATTACATAATGTGTATCAATACCTCTGGGACAACTGTTGTTGGTTCTGTCAAGGCGAAGCAATTAGGCTTTGCAAATCCATACTGTACAAAGAGAGCAGGCAATCTGCTTGGAACAAGTGCAGACAATGCAGGAACTGTTAGAGCTAGATCAAGTGTAAAAAGTACACTTTAGGAAAGACTAGATGAGGCGCTTGATTAAACCATCAATAATATACAGTTGTATATCTCAAATCAATCACAAAGTCTGTTCAATATAGTGTTAAAAGTTACTAAATAGGTATTATCACAGTAATCAGATCTTTTGCAAAACTGTATCTTGACCTCAATACGAATGTATTTTTAAGTGCCATTATTTGTTTGTTTGTTAAGGAAATGCTCAGGGGGAGTGCAGTTCACTTCTTTTTTTTTAATGACGTGCCTTATTAGGAATGTTACATTAAGATGTACATCTTGGTATAAAATCTGCCCTATAAAAGAGTGTGATGTTCCTAAGGTCCAATGAAGTGCAAGCAGAATGTTATACATTATTTCACATCTCTTCCTGTTCGGTAAGGAAGACCCTACTTTTCCACTCCAGTAATTTACTCCTACATATACGTCACCAGCTCTCTGATGAGATCTACTGGAAGAATTGCAACAATGCGTACATTCTTTCTCGAAATAAAAACAAGAAACCTTGTAAAATGTCAAGCTAATCATGCTAATCATTGTTACTTTGTCAGATTTGCCGTTTCTGTCTGGCCTTCTTTCTTAGTAAAATATAACCATTCACATGTAATTTAAAACAACAGTTCCACCAGCTGCTTGAATTTATATATTTTTTAACCTTAATAGAACAGGGGGTAGGGGGGTGGGGGGTGCGCTGGAACTTATCTGTGCCCCCATGACATTTGTGTCCCTCCCCACCCACCAGATGAGGATCATTGACCATCCACCAGGCAAGCTGATGGACTCAAAATGGTCACAGGATCAGAGCATGCTCCGGTGGCCAATAGAAAGCCGCCATGTCATCTTCTAATTTCTGTCTTTGTTTGTAGTCCTGGTGGCCATCTTTGTCATCTTTTCGTTTCAAAACCAACCCAATAGAACTACAGATATCTCTTGCACCAATGAGCAAAGGGATCCCGGAAGTCGGGGGACTATTGTACGTCAATTGTTAGTCCATTATTTATTGTTCGGTTTTAGTTATATTGTTGTAGGCTGGAATAATGCAGTCATATTTTTACAACTTGTAAGGAGCATCTGTAAATTATTTGCTCTGTTTTTTGTCCAAGATTTTTTTTCCCCCCAAGTCTCTTACCAATTTTTGTTAATTTCAAAACTGTATAATGTTATGAAACAGAGCACCTGGCACTAAACACAATAGTATTGCTTTATATCAGACACGGACAGTCTGATTTTTGACACTCATTGAAAGCTAGTTTTTTAATCACGGCAAAATACAAGGCAAGGAAAATAATGCAGACATTCCCATTTCTAATCAGTTGTACAAACTAATGGATTTCTTAAAAACGTAATGGTTTTCATATGTTCAGCTTGCAAGGAAAATCTGACTAGGAGATGTGCCCCAGTTTTTACATTTGTTTTTACTTGCACTTAAATGGAGAGCTATTTTTTTTCCCTTCAAATTCCGCCACAAAAAGAAAAATATAGCCGCAAAAACTTCTGCTTTTAATGATATGGGGGAATTTGTCTTAATCCCAGACATAAAAAATTGTTGCGCTTTTATACCCCGCTACATATGTAATTATTACTTTTGAAGAATGGATAGTTTTATTCAACGTAATTGAGACTTTGCTGGAAGTCTAGGTTTTTCCCATATGAAGTCGAGGTAACAGATGCGAAAAGAACATTTTCGAGTTGGGCAAAAAAACAAAGAATTATGCAGATAGTTTTTTATTATCGTGTTATTTTTCAGTCAGCCATGGGAGCCATTGATATTTGAAGGATATTTTAAGCTTGTGACATGCTGTGTAAAATGTGGTGGCTTCAAAGAAGATGACGGAGCAGCCAATATAAGCAGAGTCTTGGCACTCCTCCTCCATCCCCACCACTTGTGTAAGGTGCCATGACGTCTTCCATAGAGAATCATTTGTCCCTGTGTGTTCTCTCTTTGTTTTAATCACTTTCCAACCAAATATCTAATGGTCAGGAGCAGGGGAAACAGTAAAGCTGTTTCATTTATTAAAAAGGTAATTGATTTAAAAATATTTGCCACAAATGTCAAAACCTATGCAAATTATTTCAACATTCATTTACAAAGAAGTGTTAATGATGATTACCTATTGAATATCTTTATCCATGGTCATATTTCGTAATGTGGTTATCGGAGGACTATTCTATGCTTCCCTGCCAGATAGTGGGAAACTGGACCTTTCCGCTAAAGCCAAAATAAAAAAGGATGTATGAAGCACACAGATGCAAACAATTACTGTTAAGGTGAAAGTTACGCATGTCAAACATAAGCAGAGCAGAATATGGTTTAAGGTTAGGCAGGTATTTGCAATGGTGAGGTTAACGGCTGTGCTAAGAGAAAGTTCGTGTGTGTGTGTGTGTGTGTGTGTGTATAGAGAGAGTGTGTGTGTGTGTGTATAGGGGGGGATAGAGAGACCACAAGTAGTCAGTCACCTACCCACCCAGTCAGTCACCCACCCAGTCAGTCAGTCACCTACCCACCCAGTCAGTCAGTCACACAGATACTCCAGTCGATCCTGATGCTTATCCCTTATGTAAAGAATATAAATATATATATTTACCAGTTTTTAGTTCCAGTAAAAGGAGACAGCACACAGGTAGTTGTAGTAATCCAAATAGTGTATTATATATACAAGGCATCGCAACCCCCCCCCCCACTCTTCCCATCAGACATTTTCCTGTATTAATTTGACTTGGCCAAATGCCAACTTTTAAGTTCGTCCCCCCCCCCCCCCGGTCTCCGCTCCCCCTTGCCTACGAGACCCTCCTTACCTGCTCTCTGGCTCCACTCGTCATATGACGCGTTGCCATTTGACCCTGCGGTGTCAAAGAAGAGCCGGCTGAGAGCAGGTAAGTGAAGTTGCAGAGGCTTCGCGCTTCCCCAGGCATTTAATTTACATGCCTGGGGGGAAAAGGGCGGGGGCTCTGCAACTGCGCACCCCCTTAGAAAAACCCCAGTTTGCGCACTGCTGTTCTATGCCATTATAGTAAAGCCCGTTATAATTATAGTGTGGCATTGTTATTGCTGAGTATTAAGTCCTATAAAGAATCATCCTGCCCACACTGGAATCCCTCAGAGGTGGAGGCGCTGCACAGAACAGCGAGAGAGAGCTCACCCCAGGCTCCCAGAAGTGGAGGCTTAGGCCTACTGTAAGCAACAGGTACAGCAGCACGCGGAGTTGCCGTGTAGTTTCCCTTAGGCATATGGAAAGGGGGCTGCATACTGTAAGATAAGATCTTATTTGCCTTAGCAGACTTAGCAATAGTGCCCAATGCTGCTACCTACAAGAACTCCTAAATCCTTCTCCATCAAGGATTGACCTAATTTTTCACCATTTAATGTGTGCGGTAAGTCGCCTGTTTATTCTTGTCTCCCAAATGCATTTATCTGTATTAAACCACATCTTCCCTTTAGCTGCCCAAGTCTATCATGTCGTTCTTGAGAGAAATTACACCCTATTCTGATTTTACTACCTTACACAATTTAGTGTCATAAAGTTACACAGATAATTAAGTGGAAGAATTCTACCATGAAATCAACTGACTTCACAAAGGAAATTGTCACCAAGATCATTACAGTATGGAAGATTTCAATGGAAACATTGATGCCCAGCAGAAAGATGAAAAATCAGTTGGTATGTATGGTTAACAGGAATTAACGTGGTGGCAGATTTGGTACAATTTTCAAGATGTGAAAACTTCTACATCATTAATTCATTTTTCAAAAAGAATCCAAATAGAAAATGTACATGTAGTGGACCCAATGGAATCAAGAATTTATATTTTTTTGCAAGAATGAAATCGATTTATATCCTAGCTAACAACAAACACCTATAATACTTCAAGTGAAAGACTGCATGGCTCACTACCAATGAAATCTGCAAAGAGGAAGAGAAGAAAACTGATTAAAAAGAAGACAAAATCAATCAACATCAAGAATAACAGCAGAGAAATTTCAACTACAGCTGAAAAATCGATTTGGCATGCTCAAAATGCATGCAGTCACTTTAACAAACAATTATCAAGAACTTCTGAACTATAGTTGAATGCACAGAAAAAAAACTGGAGGAATCGCTAACAAAAACAGGATGTAAAAATATGAGAGAAAGCAGTTGCTGAGCAGAAATGTAGCTATCCCAAAATGCAAGAACATTAAATATGCAGAGCTGTGCAAGACGGTCCGCAAACGTATAATTGAAGACGCAAGAAAATATAACTTTGATATGATGATGAAGAAGACTATCAAAGATGACATTGGATTATCAATGCAACATCGGGCACTTATTGTAAAGAGATATTATTGTGTATTTGTAAAGCGCCAACATATTCCGCAGTGCCATACATTGGGGGTACAGAGTGACATCAAATTACATGAGAGTGGAGGACTTGACATTGTATGAGAACATTATTCACACAGGACATAATCCAGTAGAGGAAGAGTAAGAAGAAACCACCAATGATGTACCATGCGTACTTCCAGAAGAAGGGGCAAAGGAAATACAATCCATGAAGAATGGCAAGGCTCCCAGGGAAAATTAAATTACAACTGAAATCTTGAAACTGTGGAAGAGGTCCTTGCAAAAAGTCCTTTAAGAAAATCCTTGCAAAACTCTTGAACAGGAAAACTCCAGAACAGTGGAAAAATGCCATAGTTATCCTCATCCTGAAGAAAGGAGACAACGAAGACCTCGACAACTACAGGCCAATCAGTCTACTTCCAATCACTTAATCAGGAAATAATGGTGGATTCGGCGCAACTGCGCATGTCTGAATCAGAGAGGCTCCTGGAGTTCTTCAACAAACTTTATTGGTAATACACACAAGGGCTAACACCGCATTCTCCCCCTCTACGCGTTTCACCCTCACAGATAGGGCTTCGTCTTGGAGCCCTATCTGTGAGGGTGAAACGCGTAGAGGGGGAGAATGCGGTGTTAGCCCTTGTGTGTATTACCAATAAAGTTTGTTGAAGAACTCCAGGAGCCTCTCTGATTCAGACATGCGCAGTTGCGCCGAATCCACCATTATTTCCTGACTACATCAAGACGGTGGCACGCAGGAGCAGCCGAGGAGAGCGGGTCCCAGACCGGAGATGCAGGTGAGGTGAGTTAACAATTATCCCCCTGCACCGGTCGATACTGTGGCCAAACGGAGCTCCCTCGTGTTATGCCCCAGTGTCTGATATTATCAGATCGCTGCACTGCACACGGAAGCGCAGGACAGACTCTTTGACATTTACTTCCAATCACTTACAAGATTTTTATGAAGATGCTCACTAATCAGCTGCAGCAGACCCTGCACTTTGCCCAGCTTAGTGAACAAGAGGGATTTCACAGTGTATATAACACAGTAGACCACATCGAAGCCGTACAAGAAGTGATTTCCCGAAGTAATGTATACGACTTACCGCTCACTTTAGAATTAATAGATTACGAAAAAGCATTTAATTCTGTCAGCACCTCAGCGGTTTCAAATGCATTAAGAAGACAAAGTGTTGAAGAACCGTACATTGATATTATTAGGAACATCTACAAGAATGTTGCATCAACCATTAGATTACATGAAGATACAAGCAAGATAAGGATCAGCAAGGAGAGCGAGAAAGAGACACCATGTCACCAAAGCATTTCATAGCAACATTTGAATTGTTCAAGACATTGAATTTGGAAGAAAAGTGAATAAAAATCAATGGTGTATACTTGAGTCATCTATGATTTTCTAATTACATTGTTAGTCCAGAAGACCTCCAGCAAAAAATTAGAGAAATCGCCGAAGCAAGTGAGAAAGTGGGCCTCCATATGAATTTCAGCAAGACAAAGTAATGTTTAAAAAATGTGTAAACTCTGTAAAGATCAAATGGAATAACACTAGAAGTCATACTGTCTACCATGGCCGCCAAGTAACAATTGATGGGAACCTTTTGCATGAAATCAATAGGAAATGAAGATGAGATGGAGCACATCCCTAGACAATCTTTCAAGGGAGGTAGAGTCCAGACAGGAAAAACCGGTGCACAGCCTGAAAAAAACAACGCTGGACGTGGTGACTAATTAGAGCATATATTGGTTAAGAAACAGCAAGGTAGGGTCCTGACAGATCCTCTAACGTGTTTCACGCATAGGACGCTTTGTCAGAGTTGTGTTTTTTTCAGGCATCTCTACATCTGCTGATCATCCCTGCCTGGGATCACGCCGTGCTGAAGCTACTGTGTCCGTGATCATGAGTTTTTACAACTTTATAGTGCTTTCTTCTGAGCCAGTTGTTGATATATCTATATGCTGAATCCCTCCCGGATTCAGTCGTCAGACTGGCGTGTTTAGCACCGTGCAGCGGTGCGCCTGCCATTACTTCCCTCCTCCGTTGCAACAGGATTTCCTTCATTGATTCCTAATCTCACAAATTTGATCAGACACTACACTTGCCTACACATTTGAATGAACTGTAAGGACTTCCTAAGTACTTTTTAATATTACTGCAAGGTTTTTAGAGCATCAGACTTGTGGATTATCTCAGCCCACTTCTACCAACAATCTTTCAAGGGAACTTCCGCTGTGCATCAAGAGGAAAGTTTTTGACCAGTGTATTCTGCCTATGCTCGTGTGTGGATGTCAGACTTGGACCCTAAATGCAAAGATCATTCAGAAGCTTTAGACAATTCAAAGAAGTATGGAGAGATGTATTCCCAAAGAGACAAGAAAAAAAATGAATGGGTTTGACACCAAGCAAAAGTCTGTGACATCATCATAAGGGTGAAGCAATTAACATGACAGTGAGCCAAACTTATTAGTAAAAAGAAATGGCCATCGTTGGACAAAGATGGTACTCAGCTTGATTTGAAGGGAAAGTGAACGACCAAATGAAGATCTAAAGTACGATGGGAGGATGAAATCCGAAAATTTGTTAGAGCAATGTGGAGAATAGAGTCTGCATCTGCAGTACCTGGGAGATCACTAGGGATGCCTGCAGCAGATCGATCAGAGCTGAAGAAGAAATATATTATTATACTTTGCAATACAGGCTTAGTTTTAAAAACGTATCACTTTTATTTTTGTGGGGCTAATGCAGATTTGTGCAACAGATATGTATTACTCGGTGCAGTATTTTTCCCACCATTACCATTACGTACATCATTAAAGTCTATGACCTATTCCCAGAAAGTTTTAAAAATTAAAATAAGGGGTCAGTTTTATAATAAATAGTCAATACAAATACTTTTTGTTCTGTTTGTTTGGGTCTATAAGCATCAAGTGATACATTGGGTGCACAACTGACTTTCTTCTAAAAATCTATATAAATCTCCTTTGTGGGAATAAAATGACTCTGAGCAACCAGAATGTTTGTAACATGCTGTAGGCTTCTACTGCGATCAGCGCTGTCTTGTTATTTCAGACATAGAAGGAAAGGCTGGGAAATGCCTGTGTTATATAGATAGAAAACTAAAAAAAATATGTGATGTAAAAAATGAGAAGCATTTGCTGGTTGCATTTTTTTTTCTTTTCTTCTCTGCCGGCATGATACTCATGTTTGCCTAATAAGGTAGTGCTCCAAAATGTGGAATGTTATAAGATGCACGGAATGTCAGTAAAAATATTCATGTAATATGAATAGATTGATGTATTTTCGCAGAACACTTTCTTCATGTTGGACCAGTGAGAATTTATTTAGGGATTTACCTACTAAAAAGTGACAGTCCGCTGCTACCGTGTGATGTCTGTCATACTGGAATCAGCCATCATGTTTTAGTGAATTAACCCCTACCATCTTAAGTGAAAAATAACTTCATGGAAGTAAGAATTGTGTGTCTGCTCTGTGGCTTTCAGGTTGTGTATATACAATTTACTTGAGTACGTCACTTTTTTATAGCTTTAAGAGCTGTTTAGTGAGATTTATCTGGGGTTGGAGGAAGGCCCGCCGCTTACAGAAGCCACGTGCCTTTTCACAAAGCATTTAAATTAAATGCGGGGAGGGGGGTTGTTTGAGGCCTCTGTAATTTCTTTTACCTTGTCTCCAACGGTTTCGGGCGACCGCATGTCAAATAACGCCTCGGGGTCACTTTACATCGCGGCATAATTTGACACCAGAGATGAGGTAAGGGGGGGGGGGGTGAGGGGAGAGCAGGCTGGGGCACAGGGGGAAAAGTTTGCGCACTCTGGGATGGAGTATCAGAGCATACTGTAATTTAGTGAGTAGTGGTCATCCAGGAGTTTTTAAATGCTTTGTTGAAAAGGAGAGATGAAGACTTCTCTGCTACCGTGTGATGTCTGTCATACTGGAAACAGTCATCATGTTTTAGTGAATTAACCCCCTAGCATCTTAAGTGAATCATAACTTCATGGAATTGAGAATTGTGTGTGTGTGTGTCTGCTCTGTGGCTTTCAGGTGTGTATATTTGAGCACGTCACTTTTTCATAGCTTTAAGAACTGTTTAGTGGGAATAATTATGATATCTATAATCTATTTTTTGCAGAGCGTTCATCCAAAATGACATTCCTGAATAGTAATATTAGATATTCCTGAAGAACATACAATGAATGATCTCCCTCTTGTAATCTGTTATGAATGTAATGCACAAAGTAATTCAGTAATGTTTTTGCTTCATCCTATTATTCTATCTGTTATCAGCAGTCAAATATGGTTTTCCTTCTCAGTGTTTGAAAGAAATATATTCAAATATATATTTTGCCACAGATTGGATTGAGTGTAAGGAAAATAACTGGGAGTATTCGGTGACAATTGTTTTAGAACATCATCTTGGAAACCTAGTCACAGAAAACGAAAAAGCCTGCTCAACTATCTAAAGCAAATGACAGATTCTGCCAGAGTGATCTGTCCACTGCATAAACAAATGGCTGAAATTTGTCAGACTTGTGTTTACTACAGGACTACAGGGACTAATAAATCAGGTGTTATGGCAGCAGTGGTAATGGAGTGTTTAATGATTTAACCCTACAATATGGGACATTTCAGTTACTTCAACAACTGTCGCCTGATTGGCCATAACACTGTGTTATGGAACAATGCACATTTTCTCAAAGCAGAGCTCTTGTACTTGATGTTACATTCCACAAGAGATGGTTATCAGGCTTTTCTAAAGAACTTTGGTTATTTAAAATTGCAATGAGAAGTTTGCATGCACTGTATGTTTATTTGTGTAGCACCAGGTAATATACAATACTGCATCAAGACAAAAATGTAACATTTGAAGAATGGAGTCCCTGTCCCGAAGAGCTTACAATTTAATCAATGTGGGGAGGCTAACATAAACAGTAGGAGTTAATGTAAGTACATTGGTTAGAGCAGGGGTGCACAAGATTTTTCGGGGGCGGGGGGGCACAGCGTTTACAGAAGCCACGTGCCTTTTCACAAAGCATTTAAATGAAATGCCAGGGGGGGCGCGCGGGAGGCCTCTGTAAGTTCTCTTACCTTGTCTCCGACTGCTTCGGGTGATGTGTCGCCATGTCAAATAACGCTGCAGAGACACGTTACGTCACTGCCGAAGATGAGGTAAGAGGGTGGGCACGAGCATGGGGGGGGGAGGGGTGGGAGAGCAGGCTGGGGACGCAGTGGAAAAAGTTTGTGCACCCCTGGGATGGAGCATCAGAACATACTGTAATTTAGTGAGCAGTGGTCATCCAGGAGTTTTTAAATGCTTTGTTGAAAAGGAGAGACACAGGAAGAGACTTTTTTTTTTTGGTAGAGTCCCAAATTGCTTCCATACCCCCCAAACACACCTTTGAACAACACAAGGAGGGACACTTGTGCACAAAAAAGGAGCACTTCCTGCACATATGCTAATTTGGGCATGCAAAGTATATTTAAATGACTTAAATTAGCATATATCCCAGGTGTGCTGAATTGCAGGCTTTCGTTCCTTTTTTTGTGTGTGAAACCAACATGTTCAAATGAACTTTTCTGGATCTGCAAAGAAATAGATTAGTTAGTGCAAATATTTGAAGACCGAACTTTGACACCTTCCTCCTCTTGCAGTGGCACTGCACAATAAGATCTTAACTTGCATTAAAATGGATGGAAGGGAAGTAAGCATAATTATACCCCTGTATAAAGCATTAGTAAGACCTCACATTGAATATGGAGTACAGTTTTAGGCACCACACCATAAAAAAGACATTCTGGAACAAGAAAAAATGCAGAAACGAGCCACAAAATTAACAAAGGGGATGGAAAATCTGGTTTATGAGGAGACACTAGCTAAATTAGATTTGTTTACATTAGAAAAACGGTATCTACGAAGGGATATGATAACTATATACAAATATATTCGTGATCAATACAAGGAGCTTTCAAAATAATTATTCATCCCAAGGGCAGTACAAACAGAGGATCATCCCTTAAGGTTGGAGGAAAGGAGATTTCACCAACAACAAAGGAAAGGGCTCTTTAAATAAGGGCAGTTTACATGTGGAATTCATTACCCATGGAGACTGTGATGGCAGATACTGTACAATAGATATCTTCAAAAAAAGGTTGGACTTATTTTTAGACTGGAAAGGTATACAGGGATATACCAAATAAGTAAACATGGGGAGGATGTTGATCCAGGGAGAAATCTGATTGCCATTATTTGGCGTCAGGAAGGAATTTCTTTTTCCCTGTATGAGACAGCATTGGATGATGATTCACTGGGGTTTTTTTTTTTTGTTGTCTTCCTCTGGGTCAAAATACTGTAAATAGAAATATAAGTTTTTGTCGTCTAAATTTAACACAGGTTGAACTTTTTTTTTTTCCAACCTCATCTACTATGTAACTATATAGCCTGCCCAATGGTCCTCGAGGTGCTGCGGTTACAAGCCTCTCATTCACGTTGGCAGTTGTCGTCACCTTGTCCTTTTGATATCCCTTGGAATTCAGTTGAGTACCATTTTTGTCCAACGATTAGGAGCGCAGAAAGCAATCTCCCCTAGAGGATGCGCACTCAAAGAGCAATATGGGGCCTCTCCAGTGCCAGAGATCTTGGGGCAACCAAAGGTTTAAATTAGATGGTACTAAAGACCCCAGTGGAATTTTATGTAATCAACTAATATTTAATTAATAAAGACTTTATAAATATAATATTCAACTTAATTTAAGGAACCATTTATTTAAAAAAAGCTGTGTGTGCTGTGCACGCGCATAGTAAGTGAAACTTCTTTGACTTTTGTCACAGAAATTGTATTTGTGTTGGTGATGTTTTAATTAAAAATCAAAATACAATTTCAATGACAAAACGCAAATAAATTTGACTTAGAATGCACGTGCTCGGCACACATCCCCTGTATTAGCTATTTGCACTAAGTGTGAATTCCCCGTGTGACTGAGTGTGCGTGTGTGACAGTGTGCGCGCGTGTGACAGTGTGCGCGTGTGACAGTGTGCGCGTGTGACTGAGAGCGCGCGCGTGTGACTGAGAGCGCGCGCGTGTGACTGAGAGCGCGCGCGTGTCAGTGTCAGTGTGAGTGTGTGTGTGTGTGCGTGACTGTGTACGTGTGAGTGTGACTGTGTGTGACTGACTGTGACTGTGTGTGCCTGTGAGTGTGACTGAGTGTGAGTGTGACTGAGTGTGAGTGTGACTGAGTGTGAGTGTGACTGAGTGTGAGTGTGACTGAGTGTGCGTGTGACTGAGTGTGCGTGTGACTGAGTGTGTTATAACCGGCAGCCTGTCTCCTCTCCTGTGTGTGTCTGGTTACCTCTCTGTGTGAGCCTCAGTACCTCTCCTGGTTACCTCTCTCTGAGTCACACGGTGACAGCCTCCCCGCTGTGCTCACTAACCTGTTGCTCTCACTCTTCCTATCGAGGACACATCTAGTCTCCCCTCCTCCTCCTCCAGTATTACACTAAGCAGCACCCCTAGTCTGCCCCCTGCCGTCTCTCCGTTTCTTCCCCCCACCTCTCAGTTTCTTCCCCCCACCTCTCCGTTTCTTCCCCCCACCTCTCAGTTTCTTCCCCCCACCTCTCAGTTTCTTCCCCCTACCTCTCCGTTTCTTCCCCCCACCTCTCCGTTTCTTCCCCCCACCTCTCCGTTTCTTCTCCCCACCTCTCCGTTTCTTCCCCCCACCTCTCCGTTTCTTCCCCCCACCTCTCCGTTTCTTCCCCCCACCTCTCTGTTTCTTCCCCCCACCTCTCCGTTTCTTCCCCCCACCTCTCCGTTTCTTCCCCCCACCTCTCCGTTTCTTCCTCTCTTCTGGGATCTCCGGCTTTGTCTGGACTGGGGAGGGGAGGAGCCGGGGACCGGAGGAGCCAGGGAGGGGTGAAGAGGCCGATACTGAGCCGCCCGAACGTCCTGCTCCTCTCACCAACGGCTCCGCTGCCAGCCGCTTCTGCGCATGTGCAGAAGTCCGTAAGCGTCGCCATTAGTAGTGCACATGCGCGGCATGGCAGCGGACGTGTGGGGCTGTTAGGAGCGGCGCCGGCGGCTATCGCCACCGCATATGTAATCGCCCGTGTGGGGGGAGCAGCGCCCGTTAAGAGCGGCGCCGCATGTGATACCAGACGTGTGGGGGGAGTGTGGGGAGCCGTGACGTCACTTCCGTTTCACTTTTCGCCCCCAACTCTCCATTTTACCCCATCAGAATAGGTGCCACTAAAGAAGTTTCACTTGAAAAATAAAAAACCTATCTCCCCTCCCCAGTTGGGGAGCAGGAAGTTTACGCAGCGGAACCACATTAATTTGAACTCCGGGGACCACTGTTCCCCAAGATAATACCTCTGACGGTTCTGCCAAATCTCAATCCTGTTTAAAGGTACCGCTTGATGCGCGTCAATAGGAAGCTGACGTTGCAGCTTCCTATTGGCCCACGGGATCTTTAAACAGCCATATTGCATGCCCACCCAGGTCAGATGTACAGTATCTCATGAAGCAGGGGATCCCTGGAGCTGAAATTAACACAGATCAGTGCACACTATTTGAAATTAGAGTTGGGAGAACTGTGGCTTTAAAGACCATTCATACAGTATAATGATATTTGGACTGAAAAACAATTGCACTGTCTGTTGGAAATATATACAGTAAACCAGATCTTCCAATCTGTTAGTAATGCTCAGCCCTTAAATATACTGAATGTCATCCAAAACACTAGGCAACAGAGCTTAAAAAATGTATACAGCAGGGCCCCACTTCTCGGCGCTCCGCTTTTCGGCGATTCGCTGATACGGCAGCACCGAGAAGGGGGCCGCCATGTTGGTTCCTAAGTCTCATATGCGCAGAATGGGCGGGTGCGCACGGCGTGCATGCACAGACCGCGGTTTGCGCGTGCATACCGTAGTTTGCGTGCGCAGAGTATAGGTTGCACATGCGCAGAACGGCGAAAATGCCGGTTTGCGCATGCGCAGAACTGAAAATCGCCGGATCCGCTTTCCGGCGATTTTCACTATATGGCGGGCCTCTGGAACGGAACCCGCCATATACCCGGGGCCCTCCTGTACTATAGTTTTAAGTCACTAACGTTCTTTGCGGGTTTATTTATTTAACCACATGACGGACCTGGAAAGTGTCTGTAAAAGGGGCTTTTAATATAATTCTCTGGGCAAATGACTGATGGTAAATGATTGCATAAAGTGAAAATGTTTAGACAACCTTTCTTGGGGAATGTTGTATTAATGACGGAATGGTAAAATTTCTGTACTTTATATCATTGGAGCTGTAAATTTGCAGGTGTAACCTAGCAAACAAAAATAACCCTTGTGAACACATTCACATGTCTCATACAGGTCTGCAACCCCGCATTTCACCATGATCTCTTAGGCTAGGTCCCCAGTGGCTGCGACGGCGTGCGTGGCGCACAAAAGGTACGGCCCCTAGTAGCTGCTTGCACGCCTGGCACAATGCGGGATACGCGACCGCCTTTACCAAAAGACAAGAATTTTGTCTTTTGGCGCGGCGGCCAAGCATTGGCCAGGTCACGGCGGCGGTTCAGCCAATGAGGGCGAACTAGCTGCGTGACGTCATGGCCGCGCCCCCGCCACGCCTCCCCGTCGTTGGTTCCCAGTAGTCCACCTGGTCGTGCTGATGCTGGGAACGAGCGCCACCAGGCACCCTGTCACGCGTACTGGGGCCTTAGCGTACAATTCTTCCGCTACAGCCAGGGATTCTGGGTAATGACATGCAAATCAGCACACTGTAACCTGAAACATTTACCACGGGTCCTCTCATATTGTACAGTATGTCAGAATGAATATAATTGAGTCTGTCCTCGACAAAATCAGTGTACTGTACCAGAGCTTCTCAAAGCTAGAGGCTGCCCCATGGTATATGTAAACTTGAATGAAGTTTGCAGAATAAGGGCTGCAGTAGCTTCAATGTTTGGAAGAGGCTAGAGGTATTTCCTGATTAATCATGAGACTTGAAGGACAATGGAGGATTCTATCACCTTGTCCGTTTTATCTTCGGATATCCTGGTATGTCTGAAGCAATTACTTTACGTGTTGACAACAGAAGGCACTACTTAAAAGATGAATATTTCAGTATATATTGGTTTTGTTTTTTTTGCAAAAGTTGAACTCTGAAACATGGGCAAGTAGTATGTACAGTAAGTAATCTCTGGGATTATTGATTGAGCAGTGTCATTTTCTTTTTCTCCTAGACCGTTAGCTACGCCGAAGACGACTGCAAATCCAGCACAAACTGTAAGTACCTGAAACATAAAGGAATGAGATGGCTAATTACTAAAATGCTGATTGCAGTGTAAAAATGTTAGCATTTGAAATGTACACAGTTCTTTATCACTTCCTCCACACGGGGAAACTATTGTATAGAAACTATTACCAAAATATGACTAGTAACATATTTTTGTACCATGGATATTGATTTTTCTTGCATGAAACAGGGTATAGTTAATATCCAGATTACTGGTGATTTCTGCCTCCAGGTTGCAAAAACATGTTTTAGTAAGGAAGCTAAAAAGGCAAAAATAGCATTGTATTTACTTTTACATGAGTGAGGCTAGTAATAAATCTGCATGCAAGTTACATGGCACCAATGGTACATTCACAGCAGGAAGGATACTAGATGACTTGGTTGTTAAATACAATACCAAAATACCAAGTTCTTTTTCCTGTGATCATAACCTGTAATAATGCTCTCTTTTTTTTTTTTTGCAATGAAGTATTATTCATTACAATTTCACTCTTTCATTAGGAGGTATTGGATATATTGTGAACTGTGTTTTTTTCAAATGCTAACATTGTATATTACCGCATGTTTACACACACACACACACACACACACACACACACACACACACACACACACACACACACACACACACACACACACCACACCACACCACACCACACCACACCACACCACACCACACACACACACACACCACACACACACCACACACACACCACACACACACCACACACACACCACACACACACCACACACACACCACACACACCACACACACGTTGAGGCACTTGATAAAGGCTCCAGAGAGTAGCCAATAAAATACATTTTTGCATATTCTTGGTGTGCCTACCCCTTTGTTATTTATAATACAGTATATATATATATATATATATATATATATATATATATATATATATATATATATATATATATATATATATATAATCCTTACCTCCACATTCCTACAGGCTTCTTTCTCTATATGATATGAAGCAGCCCTCCCAGTGCTGGAGAACAGTTTAATCCCATTTATTGCAATGGATCCAAACTCTTCTCGGCAATGGGAGAGCGGCTTTGTCGCATGTTGAATGTGAAAGTCCCTTTGAAATGCCCTGCTGCATAGGATAGTACAGTACATAGCACATATAATCATGCAAACCTTCAATTCCAGTTTGACATGTCACTGTCCTCATTTGGGGGGGGGAGAGCCAATAACAAGTGAGGATGAAACAAATGTCAGAATGCCATTGCACTTGCGCTGCAAATTGAGAACGGCTCCAAACTCCTTTAAATTGAATGCTTTATTGCCATAATCATTAAAAGCATATTTCCGACAAGCAAGTTCAGGAGGCTGTACGCCTGGGGCGTTTTGCACCAAACAATGGCACTTCCTCAAAGGCATAATACGTGAGAATGGGAAAAGCAGTGGATTCTGGGAGAGAACATAGCAGTTATGTACTGTAAAGTAGCTACCGCATACAGGGGCTATTAGTAAAGCTAACATTGTTTGAAATCAGTATGTGGAGGTATTATTGAAAACAATTTAGTACTTGCAATTTGCTACTCATTCATATTTGTGTAGCTGGATTTTGGGCAGTATTGTACTTAAAACAAATTATGCCCATAGATGAGAGAGGCAACAGAAACCAAAACTATAGATTGCTATGTATAAGGAAATATAATGTACACATGTTTAGGGGGGGGAAAAGATACTGAGCACATTTTTATAGATGTACAAATTAATTAAAAAGTTAGCATTTGTTGAGACTCACAGGGGTGCAACAACTTTAAAATAATTTAGTCAGGGGTCACTGAAGAGGAAAGTATTAAACTTGTAATAAAGTAGAATCCCACATATCTTCAACCTTAATGTTTGTATTATATTTTAAGAGGCGTGAAATAGCTTTTTTTTAACGTCCTACTGCTCCTAATTCCACTGGTATACCATTAAATATGCAGTATATATGCATTGCATTTGTACTAAGGCCATATTGAAATAAAGAACATATACAGGACGAATGCTATGGTGATGCAAGTGGAATTTTAAAGAAGATCTAAAGATCATTTGCTATTTCAGCCACCCTTCAAAGTGTTCAGCTCTATGATACAAATAAAAGAAGTGGCACTGCTACTTTACATATGTACATTGTGGTTGAGGTGTGAAGTTAAATAGAATGCAAATTCAATACAATGATCAGGGTCCCCCTACACTGCCCACCTGCAGTTGCAATGTTGATTTTTTACTACATCTGCCATGTCCTCTGCAGCAAAAGGGTTACTGTGAGAAAGGGCATACATATGTAGCAGGCGTTATTGTACCTGTTAACACTTGCATGTTATTGAACAGTAGTGCTAAGTTAAGGAGATAACACGTGTTATTTAGTGTGTTAACTCGTTGACAGGGGTAAGAACATCTGCTACATCTCTACATATTACCATAAGAACTGAAAATGCTTGTTGAATTGCTTGCATGTGGTTGGTGTGTATTTTTTGTGTGTTTTATATACATAGGAAAAACCTAAGGAAGTAATTAAGCCTGTGCCCGTTGCATCTCCCACACCTGCTGCACCCAAAGTTACCTCTTCAGTCAGCGTGGCCTACAATAAAGCACCTAGGCCGTTCGGAAGCGTGTCATCTTCCAAGCCCGCTGCGATCCCATCACCATCCTCTGCCTTTACCCCAGCCTCTGCGACTTTTAAAGCCCAGGCTTCCTCTCAGCCGTCCGCTTTCTCCCTATTGGCTGCAGTCGGCACACTTCCACCCTCTGCACCTGGATTGCATGCAAATTCCAAAGTTACCACTGGGGGGCAAGCACCAGCTTTGAGCGCTCCTAAACCTGCAGTTAATGTCCCACGGCAGCCTGCCAGCTACAGTCCAACCACCAACATGTATGCTAATGAGAATGCCCAAGATGGGGCTGATATGCAGAGGAGAGGACATAAAGAAAACCAGGCTGACAAACCGCAAAATGGGTAGGTGGCTTCAGGGTGCTTTTTTAAAATTGCTCTGCATGTATTTTGTTTGTTTTTTTCAGAAAGGGTGCCTCTGTGGCGACTACTGTACCCTGGGTGGGTTGTGCTCTGTTTGAATAGAGGGCATGAAAGGAAAAGAAACGCAGTGTTCCAATGTCTGGTGCAACTTCTGTACTAAATCATGTATGATTATATGACCCTCAAGCTGTGGTACATGGGTTTAAGCGCAACGATCATCACATTGGTTAGAAAATAAGTCAACAAACAAAACTCATAAACATATCCATTCACAGAGCTCCAGGTAAATTCAATGAAACTCCAGTCACCTGAGCAGCAGGACTCTTTTCAAAGTGATTTTATCAACTGGGATTATTGGTCTTCAACGTATATAATAAATCTGTTTTTTTTTTCCAAAGAATAATTGTAAGAGCACTTGTCAGTTCATTTTTCTCACATAATGTGTACTTTGCAAATCCTGACTTTTCTTCCTTTTTACATTTCTAATATGATTATTGAAGACTTTAATTTGGAGATAAACATTGTGTTAAAGACGCTAACAAAAGTACATTTGGTATTGTGGTAGACGTACTGTAGCTAGATCTGTAATGTCGGTATCCTCAATTTTTGCATGGGACATATTTGCCAGAATGTATAAAGCTCCCACGTTTATTACCTATTTAAATTAAGTGAGACTAGATCAACTTCTTTTTTTTATTTTATTTCCTTATATCAATTTGAGTAGAACTTAAACGACAATTCAATTCTATACAGGGTTCTTTTATGCAGTAATAGCACAGCTGTAAATTAAGTATAACATTGGGAATAAAAAACCCACATGGGGCATTCCACCCGCAAATATTCAGTCATTCATTCTATATGCTTCAAGTGACTCACCAGGATCTCATTATGGTGTCAGAAAAATCTCAGACACTAATAAAAATTCACATTTCATTTGGCACATCTTTAAAAATGCACATAGTTGGAGGGGGGGGGGGGATTGGTCCCTCTTATTTTGTTCCAGGCAATAGTCCACAAACCAAGTTTCTGCATACCACTGTCTGAGTGCACTATCTTTACACATAGACTTAATTACTGTGTATTTAAACAGAGCAAATGTTTGTGCAATTTGGTTACCTTGAAACCTAGGCTTTTTTTCTGACCTAGCATACCCACTAACCATATTGGAAATAAATCCAAACATTATAGCTTTAACCTTTGCTTTTTTGCCTCATGTTTCCACTTGCCCTTCCTTATAGATCGTAAGCTCCTTGGGGCAGGGACATTTTCATTTTATAACTCAGCAGCTATTTCCCATCTATAAATATGATTGCATAATTATAGAGTAGCTCTTAGGAAATTCACAATGGCAGTCATATTTACTATTATTTTGTATATTAAGTATATCGATTTTTCTTATCCAGCCCTGTGTGGCCTTGTAAGTCTTAATAATAGTAGAGAAGTAGGGAGGGGAGCTCCCAACGGTATGCTCTAATAACTCGTAGTGGTAGTGGTATGCAACTAATAGGACTTCAAGGTGTCGGACGGCAACATGAAATATAAAGTATGGATGGTCACGGTGGGGGGGTGTGTAAACCGCTATCAATGATGACAATCCGGATGAATATACAGATGAGTATACATATAGTTAATATATCTTTGAGAAAGCGCCCAGAGTGGCGGGAAACGCGCCAGGGGATACTTTGTGCAGTTTTTAATCTTTTTGGCTCATATGCCCCTATAAAGGACTTTATTCATCTTACTTAGACCAGACTCACTTTCTACAACCTGCAGTGCCCACTTTTTTCTTCATATCTATCTTAATAATAGTATATGATAATAAGACATTCAATGTAAAGTCCGTGCCAGGGGCGTAGCTATAGCCCTGGAAAAGACTCGGGGCCCACGCTCTTGGGGGGCACACTCTTCCCCCCCCCCCTCTGTAGAGACAGGAGGGAGAGATGGTATGTGGCGGCGGGCCCCCGGTGTTAAAGGAAATGCAAGCCGGTAGAGGAATCAGCAAGGCAGGGGCGGAGCGCCCTCTAGCAGTCTGACCCGGAAGTCTTTCTTACTTCCGGTGTCTGCTGCCACAGCTCCTCTGCCGGCTGCTCCTTTGATCATCTCCCGCCAAAGGTAGGCATGGAGAGAGAGAGAGCTGAGGGGGGAGAGCAAGAGCTGATGAGGAGAGCAGAGAGGGAGAGCTGAGGGGGCGACAGGGAGAGCGGGAGGGGGGCGGGAGGGGGCGACAGGGAGAGCGGGAGGGGGCGAAAGGGAGAGCGGGAGGGGGCGAAAGGGGGAGGGGGGCGACAGGGGGAGGGGGGGAGGGGGCGACAGGGGGAGGGGGAGGGGGCGACAGGGGGAGGGGGAGGGAGCTGAGCGAGGGGGAGAGGTGAGGAGGGGGGAGGTAACGAGGAGGAGAGGTGAGAAGGAGGAGAGGTGAGAAGGAGGGGGAGGGATGATGAGAGAGGACCAGTGAGGGGATGGGGGAGGGAGAAAAAAATGTCAGTGCGTATTGATATTAATGGGGCCCTGAAATTTTTTTGCCCGGAGGGCCTGCCAATGTCTAGCTACACCACTGGTCTGTGACCTACTGACACATGTACAGTATGTTTGCCTTTGCAAAACTTGGTTTGGGCCAACATGATTTTTTTTATTCATATTCCATAGATATCAACCTCCAAGGATCAAAATCAGTTGGATTTGGGCGGTCTGAAGCAAAAAATAAATAAATAAAAGGCATTTAAATGTAAAAGTATTGATTTTTACCAGTCTACAAGACTTTATGCAAATATCATTGAGACTGATTCCAAATTAGCAAGTGTCACAGAATATCTGGAGATGTGGCACTTCTGTTATGTAACAGATGTTTTCCTAGCTACACACAGAGCATGTGAGGAATTGTTACCATTAAAAAAAAAAACACTTTAGAAACTGATCTCTCTCTCCTTCCTCTCTCTCTCTCTCTCTCTCCTTCCTCTCTCTCTCTCCTTCCTCTTTCTCTCTCTCTCTCTCTCTCTCTCTCTCTCTCTCTCTCTCCTTCCTCTCCCTCTCTCCTTCCTCTCCCTCTCTCTCTCCTTCCTCTCCCTCTCTCTCTCCTTCCTCTCTCTCTCTCTCTCTCCTTCCTCTCTCTCTCTCCTTCCTCTCTCTCCTCCTCTCTCTCTCTCTCTCTCTCTCTCTCTCTCTCTCTCTCTCTCTCTCTCTCTCTCTCTCTCTCTCTCTCTCTCTCTCTCTCTCTCTCCTTCCTCTCTCCTACCTCTCTCTACCCTCTCTCTCCTTCCTCTCTCTCTCTTCCTCTCTCTCTCCTTCCTCTCTCTCTCCTTCCTCTCTCCCTCTCTCTCTCTCTCTCTCTCTCTCTCTCTCTCTCTCTCTCTCTCTCTCCTTCCTCTCTCTACCCTCTCTCTCCTTCCTCTCTACCCTCTCTCTCCTTCCTCTCTCTCCTTCCTCTCTCTCTCCTTCCTCTCTCTCTCTCTCTCTCTCCCTCCCTCTCCCCCTCTCTCTCTCTCTCCCTCTCCCACCCACCCCCCTCCTCTCCTTCCTCTCTCTCTCTCTCTCTTCTCCTCTCTCTCTCTCTCTCTCTTCTCCTCTCTCTCTCTCTCTCTCTCTCTCTCTCTCTCTCTCTCTCTCTCTTTCTCTCTCCTTCCTCTCTCTCTCCTTTCTCTCTCTCTCTCTCTCCTTCCCCCTCTCTCTCTCCTTCCCCCTCTCTCTCGCTCTCTCTCCTTCCCCCCCCTCTCTCTCTCTCTTCTCCCCCCCTCTCTCTCTCTCTATCCTTCCCCTCCTCTCTCTCTCCTTCCTCTCTCTCTCTCTCTCTCTCCTTTCTCTCTCTCTCTCTCTCTCTCTCTCTCTCTCTCTCTCTCTCTCTCCTCTCTCTCTCTCTCTCTCTCTCTCTCTCTCTCTCCTTCCTCTCTCTCACTCTCTCTCTCTTCTTCCTCTCTCTCACTCTCCTTCCTCTCTCTCTCCCCTTCCTCTCTTGTGTTTTCCTGGCAAATATTTAAGATTATGATAGGTGTGATAAATCCAACATTGGAAAAGTATTTGAAGTGAAACACTATAGGGGGCTAAATAGAGCAATTAGTCTTTTCTAGACAGTGTATTTATATTCTGTCTGATGTTGTGTTTGGCATAAGTACTTCTGCAGCATTGCTAAAATGAAATTCAATTACAACAAGTGATATATTCTTTCAGGGCGTGAAAAAGAAGCATTCCTCGCTGATTTCTTTTTTTTTTTTTTTTTTTTTTCCCCTAAACATTTTAGGGGAGGAGGGTTAATATATGCAGCATTTGATTACCTGTAGTGAAAACGAATGACCTAAGCTGCCGATCGATCCATCCTCCTGTGATCAATCAGTGAGAGGGCAGGGTTCAGCCATGTCAGGGCCTGCTATTGAAACCAAAGGGAAGGATGCTCTGTACATTAAAACTCATTAAAAATGGCATTAAGAGTTGGAAAACTAAAATGCAGCAAGTATTATCTAATACTACAGAACTGATTTTTTTACAAGAACATATATAGGATTTTTTTCTGCTCCTTTAAATATGACATTTTTATTTATTTAAATTCTGCGTGAAGATCACTTTATATGTAAGTATGGCAGATGCATTACAGACACCTGTTACAGCATAAAAAAAATGATGTTTAGTGTCCCTATACAGACCACATGACGTTTTCTTAAAAGTTTACATTATCAATAAGTATTCAAAATACAGTATTGGTATAAATTTGAGAAGTGTTGAAAGGGTTAATTTTTTTCCTCAGAAAATCTATTTCCTGGCACATTCTGTTTCTGTTCTTTTACAATCAGACGTACTGAATCAAATCACAAGTGATCGTTTTTCGTAGTGGGCAAACTGCCCTTTGTTTCTAGACAAACTGGTGAAGGCCACATCCAGTAGAGTAAGAAGGGGGCCAAGGTGAAAGACTAGTAAGTGAGCCCACAGATGCATGCACCACACCTACCTCAGACCTTCTGGACTTTGAATCACAGTTGGACAGCTTAACCAATTGCAATCTCATTTTCCTGGCTCGGGACGAATTCTGGCATAAAATGTACATCATATTCATTTTAACATGTTTCTACTTATGGTAAAAAAAAATGTACTGACAATGCCTACCTCCAAGGGAAAGCTTTTGCTTTATTAATAAAAAAAAGATTGATGCCATACTCCTGAGGAAGGGAGTGGTGACCGTGATAATATATATTATATATATTTTAGTATCTAGAAATATTTTTCCATACGGGATACAAGACTTGGAGAAAGTATGCTACTTATAACAGTTGTCCAATAGAATGTACGTTCTATTTCTGAACATATATCTCCATGAATCACAGCTCGAGGGCCTTTTAATGTAAATCGAAAGGCAGCTTCTGGGATTGCACTTTTATGTAGAGTTCACATTGTCTTTTTTCCCTCTCTCCAGGTAACAACAGTGATAAAGTTAGTATCCTGTTCAGTGTTCAGTAATTGTTGTGGCGTGACATTGTGAAAAGTCAGCATGTTTTAATGATTACTGGCACATAGCTTTTTATCTATTTTAAAGACCCAAAAGCTTAATAACTTCAAAGTAGCAGCTAAAAAAAAATACAAATCTTATGACATGTTTTCGCTTAAAGAAAAGTGTAGTGAAATACTTTTTTGATGCATTGCATGTGTAGGCTAATCCGCATATAATTAACCATTTCAGTACCGGAGGTTCAGAGTACCACTGGACTTAGGTATTTGTGGCCATATGATTGCCTTAGCAGCGTGACCGCGACCGCCCCCAGGTGATGAAAGCAGTGGGGGGCTGTACTTCTGTTTCGATCATGCCGACTTTTTTTTTTTTTGTTATGACGCGCTCGGTACGTCAATAGAGCCTCTGGCGTGCCAGGGTCTGTGACGTACGAGGTACTCCATAAGGGCACTCCGAAGGTTAATGTAATGATTTTTCACTGGGATAAAGTAAAGTTTTTGTGAATCCAGTGTTTTTATACAACAAACGTAAACCCACTTATTTGCTTAGACGCAGTCTTTTTTATGTATTTATCTATTTATATGTATATATATATATATTTTTTTATTAAATGTAGCAACGTAACAGAGTTCTTTGTGCCTTTTTAATGTATTTTTTTTTTTCTTGGAGATTGCAGTCAAAAGTTTATTATTTGAACTGCTTTGAAGATGTCTGCCATTTTCCCCATAGACGTCAATGGGATGAAGGCGGGGAGGGGGGGTGCTTATTTTAGCATTTCTAACGACTGGAAAGAAAGAGTACTTAAACGTTCTGTGCTTTTTATTTTTTTACCTGGCTGCTACTTGGGACGCTCCATTTTTAATTCTGGGGGCCCAGCATCATTGGAGTGATTCTGGAGTGATTCTGGAGTGATCACATGACCTGTCTGATCCCTAGACACAGGAAAGGATACTGGTAACTTCCCTTCTGATTGGGCTCACCGCTCCACTGGAGCAGTCAGCACAAGCTCCCCTAGAAGACGAGCATTTGCTTGGGCCTATGACATACTTGGTATGTCAAAAGGGCACTGAAACTGTTTTTTTCCTAGTGTACTAATAGTCCTAATTTACTAAGAAGCGTATGCGGCATGCTTGTTATGTTTTACTTGGTGCAAGTGCCATCTTGTGTCCATAAAGGTGCAAAACACAATTATTGTATATTCTATAATGGTGATGTTCCCCTAATTGTAATAACAATCATTAACAATAATTCTTATAATTCCGTAAGCATCTGAAATATTTTATACTAAAGCATAAATACATGGAATCTAAATTATTTATTTATGTTTTCAAATGAAATCCTGAAACCTTTAAATCACATTTTCCTTTGTGTGTAGCACCATCTTGTGGCCAGAAATAGGCAGGATTCATTCAGATTTGCTGTTCCAAGCAGCTCTGTGGCAATCAGTGTAGACATCTACATCAGTTAATGAAGTTAGTTGCCTAAAACATGGTATTTAATTTTACCGCAACATAGAGAATTAGCAAGAGTAAACCCACCAATATTTTACAATAGGGATATTACTTGTTCATGTGAGATTTACTCAAAGCAAAAATGAATGCCGGCCATAACAGCCAATGAATGAGGAAGCCATGCACGTTCTCCTGTTTTATTGACTCAACCCAGGTGTCCTTACGATTTATTAGAGGAGAGATGCAACCTACTTTAGCTTTTTCCTGTTTCTGCTCTCTCTCTAACTCCCCTTTCCCGCTCTCTTACAATCACTTCCTAACCATTAACCTCACTCTACCCTCTGCGCTCTCCATAACACCTACTTACACATGCACATACAGTACAGAAACCTACATACTCTAGACCACCTCCAATTTTCTACATCTTTACAACCTCTCCTCTCTCCCCCATCTCTACTTTTTGCTGGCCTGACCTGCAACCTCTCTATATGACAGTGTACTTTCATCAGCCTTAGACAAAACGTCTACTGCCAGGCACGTCATCACAACCATGAAACACAACCTTTACCCGCTACCTCCAAAAGTGTTCACGCACTGCAGAACATTACTGCTGGAAATCTCGCTCTAAAACACTGGAAATTCTTACACTCGTCCTCAAACTCTGCTCTTTCCCTTACCAAGCAAACAAACTTTTCTTCACTCATACTGTACAAACTCTGTTGTCTAACCCTCAACTCCTAATGCCACCTTTAACTCCCTTCTCTATCCAACTACACATACACCCTCTTTTTATCCTCGTGGTGTGAGACCTCACCACCTACTTTACAGTCAAGATAAAGTCTATCAGACATGACATCTCAATCAGTTTAACTGTCGGGGATAACAGTGCGGGACCTCTAAGTGCGGGCTCGGTGCAATAGCACTGATGGAACCACCATCGAGCTGGCCCTGCCTTCATGGTGCAGTTTTCTCCTGGATTATGTCCTATCAATAATACACAATATACAATATCAATATACAACCATTCCTTCAGTGTTTCCTTCTCTGATGTCTCCTCCTCTTCACTCCCTGTCTGTTGGGTTTCCATAAGGCTCTGGCTCTCCTCTCACTCTACACCTCCGCTCTGGGCAAACTAATACAATCTTTTGGCTTTCAGTATCATCTCTATAGCAATGACACCCAGATTCACCTCTCCTCCCCTGATCTCTCCCCATCTTCCACCCCTACACCCAAACTCCCCCTCACCATCAATAACACCACAATCTCATCAACACCTCAAACCCACTCTCTAAATGTAACCTTTTTTACTCTGATCTCTACTTCATTCCTCGCATTCAGTCCCTAACAGTGTCCTGCTATCTCCACCTTCAAAATATCACCAGAATATATGCCCTTTTCTCACTCATGGTGTAACTAAAATCCTAATTCACTCACTCTTATTGTCCTGCCTTAACTACTGCAACCTAGTTGGCATTCCACTTGTCCACCTATCCCAACTCCAATCCAAGCAAAGTGCTGCTGCCAGACTTTACCTCCCTGACTGCTTCACTTCTGCTGCTTTAATTCTGCTGCTCCACTACGTAAATCCCCACACTGGCTTCCCACATCAGCTAGAATCAAATTTTCAAGCTCTATCTCTGACTTACAAAGCTGTTAACGATGCTGGCCCCCTTGTATCTCAGACCTCATACCCAAATATATCCCTAAATGTCTCTACGTTGTGTCATGACATCCACAATTCCTCCTGTCTTATTGCCTCCTCTCGCTCCCACATACAAGACTTCTCTTGTGCTGATCCCTCTTTCTGACATTCTGACTACACCCCATCTGACTCTCCCCCAGCAGTTAGACATTTACAAACTCCCTGCAAACTCACCTTTTCCAGGAAGTGTATCTGACATACTTCTAACATCCAATGCCCGGGATTTCCTAAACGCCAAAAAGACGTATCTAGCTTGGTCGCTTGGAACCTGCCATGGTCTTGAGTGGCATATCAAGCTCTGATACCACTTATCAGAGCTTAGTGACTTTCCCCCTATGTCATCAAATATTTGTGCTTACCTGATCAACATTACTGTGTATCCAAAAAGTAACGAACGTTGCCATCTTTGTCTTTGCTGTATCACTGGTGATTTGATTTCCATGTTTTAATTGTTGCGAGAAGTCAAAAAGTAGGATGTTGAATGCAGTATGTAGAGTTTTTGCATTTCCTCACAGAAAGAGAAAGTGACTGCTTCTTGAAATGCTTTTTTTTTAATTTGTTTTAAAAGTATACGCATTGCCACCATTATTTGTTGCATTTGAAGCTTGATTGCATTGTGCCCTTTTCAGCTTGTCACTATTGCAAAATCTGTCTCCTTTGATTTGCTCATTTTTGTCTCCTTTTCTTTTTCCTCTTCACCTGTCCTTTCCTGCTTCTTTCCTGTTCCATGCCTAAAGGAAAAATCCAACCAAACGGTAATTGTTATGCATACAGTACAGACTGTACATGTACAACATCTGTAAGGCTGGGAAACCTTCCCCCAAAATAAATGCGGTATAAAATTTAGCTTGTTAGTTCAAATCACATTAGTCCTATTTTTTTATTTATTTCTCTCTGTTGTGGGATTCTTTGAAATAAACAAGTATTGCTTTGGCTAAAAATATAAATCCGGACTTCCTGGATCAGGAGAAATGGCTCGTAGCACTGATTGTCAGCATCGGCCCTAACAGATATGTGGTTTCACTGTATGTTTGCAGTGAGTGCAGAATTTGAAACGCATCGGGATATGTAATCCATGGAGGTGCAGCACTGGCAATCTGTAAATGTAAACTGCGTACATATAAATGAGCAGCATTTGCCAGTTTGTGGTGAGCGCACTTACTTTCCATTTCACTGGATTCTTTTGCTTCTGGTCACTTTGTGCAGAGCACCCATTAGTGTCTGTTTTGAAGACCCTTTTTTGTGTGCACAGACGTGGTCACCGTCTGCATTGTGTGGTATATCTTCAGAAGATTCAAAAGTACACAGACATGTCTTTTTTTATTATTAGTTGGTGTGAAAACAAATATATATATATATATATATATATATATATATATATATATATATATATATATATATATATATGTATGTGTATATATATATATATATATATATATGTATATGTATATATGTGTGTGTATATATATGTGTGTATATGTGTATATATATATATAATATATATATGTGTGTGTGTGTGTGTGTGTGTGTGTGTGTGTGTGTGTGTGTGTGTGTGTGTGTGTATATACATATATATATATTAGTGCTTTAAATAGTTTGTATAGTTTTCCTTGTTAATTTTTTTTTTTTTTTAGTTCTTTTTAAATGAACTTTGTACATTCAATAGGAATAAATGTTTTTCTTTATTATTTTACTTAGCCCTCCCCGGAAACATATTGTGGATAGCAACACAGAGTTTTACCACACTCCCACCCACAGCGACGCCAGCAAGAAGCGCATGATGGACGACACTGAAGACTGGCACCCACGCACAGGAACCAGTCAGTCACGATCTTTCCGCATTCTTGCTCAGATGACTGGCACTGAACACAGTGAGTAATTAAGAAGACATTTCAACCAGATGTTCACAATTTCAAGACGGAGGATATTTATTGCTCTTAAATATGTGGAATGGGCTGTAATGTTCATAAGTGGCACTAATCTAGGTCTTAAAATAGCAATCTCCACACGCCCCCCCCCCCTTCTCATTTTCTTTTAATGTGCTATTTTCGGCTGCGGTGACCTACCCTTTTATCCAAGATACTTACCGAGGATGTTACTGGATTTAAATATCCTTACAAGGGAAACAAAATGGCTGCCAAATCTCAGGCCAATAGATAGCTGCAACATCATCGGTTGCAGCTGCCTATTGGAGAGCCATTTAAATCCCCTTTAGAATAGCCTGTAAGTTAACTTCACCAGGTTTCCTATTTCTGAATATAGCGTGGTTCACCTCTGATCCTGTAAATAGGGGGGGGGGGGGGAGTGGAGGAGGTTAATTATGGGGGACTGTTGCTTTAACTACTCAGCAGTGCGCAAACTGGGGGGGTGCAATATTACTCGGGGGGTGTGTGGGCGGTTGCAGGGGTTTTGCGCTCTTCCCCCAAGGTATTTAAATGAATGCCGGGGGATCGCGTGAGGCCTCTGCATCTTCACTTACCTTCTCTTCGGCGAAGCGTCGCCATGGCAACGCAGTGTCAAATGACGCAGCGGGCACGTGGCGTCACGGTGGCATGGCAACGTGACATCACGTGACCCCGCGGCATCATTTGGAGCCGAAGTGAAGGTAAGAGAGGGGGGGCGCGAGCAGGGAGGCAAAAGCAAGAGGAGAGGCAAAAGCAGGAAAGATTGCGCACTGCTGCTTTAACTTGTACAATGTACAACCAAGACCAAACAGCAGGCCAAAAAATGTTTTATTTTCAAACAATGTAACAATCTAATTGACTTTGTTAAACATCTAACAAAGGTAAAAGTAAACCTTTGACTTCTTTTGTTTCTCTAGAATTTTTTTACACATTGCATTTGTTAGGGGCCTTTGAATGGAGAGGAGTGTTTGTCAAATCAACCGTTTTCTTTACCCCTAGCCCACCTGTCCTTTTCAGAGCCAATAAACTTAAGAGGTGGGGGAGACATGGGAAGTTGTTGAAATCAGGGACACAAAAAAAAAGTAACTGTAGGAAACAAACCCCTTCAGTGGCTCGGCTCACCATTTTTAAAAAGTAAAAATTAACTTAAAAAAAAAAGTATTTAAAAATACTTATAGGTGTTGAATTTTGGTTAAAAAAAAACAAAAAAAAAACATGAGTCGTCCAGATGTTATTCCTTTCAACGTGTTACAGCAATTAGTACACTTTGGTCTTAGGAGAGATTGTTCCTTTAATCAATTACAAGGATGGCTTGCAACCTGTTTAGTGGAGGTTGCTTGCATCCGGGGTGTCTGCTTGTGCTAGCTTGGCATTTTGAGCTGGAAGGAAGACCCAAATAACTTTATGTTGTGTAAAAATGAGACCGAAAACGCCACCATACATATTAGAGTAAAAGGTAATAGGTATTCTATGAATAGGTACAGTTGACAGATACCAGTGATGTCTTGTCCGTAGTTAATGGAGTACAATGTATTTGCTAGATCACCACAAAGCTTAAGTGGCTGCACTTTACAGAATGAGCCGAATGACTGAGACATTAGTTCCATTCTTGTGGTTGTATGTTACGGTGAGGGAGCTACTGTTGACCATCTACAGGATAATACCATTTGATTAGCCCACTAGGTTGAAATTACTAGGTTTGTGGATGGTAATTAGTGCATAACTAACATATAAACCTCTGCTGCTGTCTTCCTCCATATGATGGAGCAATTCAGACCATGTCAATTAATTAGTGTTTTAAAAAATACGCTCAAGTTTAATGCTAATGCTAGTACATTTTTTTATTGCAGTGACCGAACCAGAGCCTGAAAACGAGAAAAAGACTAAGTAAGTTTATTATATACTAAATTCTGCCAGCTTTCTATGGAAATACTTTCTTGATTGCCTGTAGTTTTTCTGTGTGACTCCATTTTGTCTGGATTTTATGAGTATTTTACAGCTCCATCTCAATTAATAAAACAATGCATGATTTTATTGTAGGTTACAATAAGGTATGGCAAAAGTACGTTACGATTGATGGTGATCCTGCCACTAACTCATATGCTGGGTTGGTTTTGTTATCTTGCCATCCATGCTATGTTTGTTTGCCCTGTAGATACTTGTTGATCAAAAGGTTATGGTTTAATATATATCTTTTTTATTTAATTTAATGCAGAAGCATATATTTCCTCTTGCTAAAAGCATGCATGAGTTAGAGTTCAAGTATATAGGACATGAACAAAATCAGCATGAGAAACCAGTGCATGTGAACTGGTAAAAATTCAGTAACAATGCAACCTGTCCTGAAATTTCAAACTTTGATTTTTTTCTTTCTTTCTTAATTCTTGTCTTTTCTATCCTTTCTCTCTCTGTAGGGAAAAGGTTCCTGTGCAAATTAGTCCAAAATATACCAAATTACGTGACTGGCACCATGGTGTGTCCGCCCGTGTTCTTAATGTCCAGTGATCCTCTCTACACTTGTCACAAATCTTTCTTTTTTTTTCTATTACCTAACTGCTTTTTCAACTTTATTGGTCAATGGCAAGAGAAACACCAGTTTTGTTTCTTTAGCTTTCAAACCATTTTCTTCTGCCGTGTGAAGATACAGGATGAGGAACGTTTCTTCTGCTGGCTATTGTTTGCTGGAATGTTTTATTTAAGGAGAATAAGGTTTACATTAATGCTGATAGAAGTTGATGGAGAAAACCAGTGAAAGGTCTGAACAATTAAAGGTGCAATCTATGATATAGTTGTTGTTGTTGTTGTTTCATACTTTGATCTGGAAGGCACCAGAGCTTAACTACAGTGTTTTTATTGCGCGCTGCACACATCTCCCCTCCCAATATTACAAAGAAATGTAATCGGGGGCAACCAATAGAAACTGGTGATGTCGCCATATCAATGCTTTAAATATTGGGAAGTGATAATGTAAATATCAGAGATTCCCAGAGCTCGTAATATTGTGGTTCTGCTCTGGGGGGCCTTGAAAAAGCAACAATAAGTAAGTAAACAGGTGACATAAAGAAGTAGATCAGATTGCCTCTTTATGTTGCCTGCCCTGATTCAGTGTTGTTCATGCTGTAGCCTTCTACTGCAGGATTCGGATTGCTGTCTTCTACCATAGGAAATCATTGTTTTGCTGTGTATCGATTGAATGCATGTTACATCCCTTTTAGGGAGGATTTCTAAAGTGATAATAACAGAGAGCAGAACATTTTTTGATTTGAACTGTCTTTCTGTGTTTTATTTGTGAAAGCTTTTTTTGGGGGGAGGGGGGAGGGAGGGGAGAGATTGCACCTTTAATGAGTAAAAGTTGGAAAGGAGAGTTTGAAGTTTTTCTGGTCTATCGAAATCACTGAGGTTGTGTTTGTATGGACCGGTTTTGCTGTTAGAGCTACAGATGTAACGTGACTCAGAATTGCTGCAATGTGGAGATATGGCGCCATATCAACTATGCAGTGTTAAGCCAAAAGTCGCCCTAAGGCCCATTAAAGTGAATTGCCTGTAAGGTGCCTTTTAGCTCGAGATGGGCAAAGTTTTCCACGAATTGCTCTGTTTTTGTTGCCCCAGTTTTGCGGCTGAGAGACTTACACAGCACATGAAGTGTACAAATGGAGTATTCGTTATTCTAGATCCTTAGCCACAGGATGTTTTCTCTCTTCCTCTATTTGTCTTTTATTAATAAAACTGCTGCTTTAATAAAGCTCATATTTTCAGAATGAACTTGCAGATCATCCTGTAATATATTGTACTATAGATGGTGGTAACATACTAATATTTATTTGTTCGCAACAATCAATAAAATTTCTGTTCTGCACATTTATTTTCTTTGTGTTTTATCGTTGAAAACCATATACTGTACAGCACAACATGTATCCCATTATATTTCAGGATTTTATACCGTTTCTATAGGAATCATGGCAATGTTGGCATAATATGTCAGAATATGTCTCTGTGTAAAACTAGAGTGAATAATGAAGCCTGCTATATCTATATACTGTATATATGACCTTTAGCTCAACTACAATGCTTTACATAATGCTGCTCCTCTCAACATCTTACCTAATTTCAAGTACCCACACGCAGTTTACACACTACAGGCAGTCCTCGGTTATCCGACACAATGCGTTACTCAAAATGGCGTCGGATAGCGAAACGTTGTAAAGTGAAACACGTTTTCCCATAGGAACACTGTTTAAATGAAAGGTTCAGTTCCTGAAGGCATTTTTAATGCTAAAATGCACAAAATATTTTACGCAGACAATAAGATATGCAGCACACACATAAATTATATAGTGCATATACTGTATTATATAGACACTGTATATATATATAATATAAAAATATAATATATTATATAGTGTGTATATATATATATATTATATACACATAAACAACTTTGCAAAGCGTCGTAAGAGCGTTGGATAAGCCGTTTTGGCGTTGTAAAAATGAACATAGGTATGCATTGCATAGTTGTTGGATAAGCCATTCGTTGTAAAATGAAGCATTGTAAAACGAGGACTGCCTGTACTCATGATCTACGTCTCCACATCCCAGACTTCTCCCGCGCTGCACCCCAGCTCTCGATTTCTCTACCAGGCACGGTCAGACTCTCCCCTACCATAGATTCATTTCAAAGTTCCCTACAACACACTTTTTCAAGTACCGTAGGTCTATCCAATATTTTCCTGACTTCTTTCTTTTACTTTCATCTTACAACCGCATAATTGGAGTCATAAAGTTGATGACTAAACCCAAGCTGAACACACACACATTGATACACTACTTGTGACTCCCCACTCAGCGTTTGGTTAGATTTGTAAGGTTCTTGTTGGCACCATAAAAACAAAATATTTAAATGTGTGTGTGTGTGTGTGTGTGTGTGTGTGTGTGTGTGTGTGTGTGTGTGTGTATATATGTATATGTATGTATGTATGTGTGTATATATATATATATATATATATATATATATATATATATATATATACACCCCAATTCTTAGCACCAGGACCCTCGTTGGTTCAGGAAGCAGGATTTCAGCTGATTCCCTTTGTGGGGTCATCATATATACCAGTGTGTGCTGATTTCAGATGTCAATGAATGCCCTGCAAAGTCTTTAAGGACATCCTGTAAAAGAAGAACGATCAAGCTGCAGATTTGGATTTAACATACATTTCATTATCTTTTATATTTAGGGAAAGGCACATTTTAAATGGAGACGTCAGGTAATTTTCTGGATAACACTATCTAACATTAACCATCACTTGACTGGACAATACAAAAGGATATGCACTTGCACACGTTACAGTTGCACCTACTGTGCAGTAGCAAACATACTTGAATAATGTCATGAGATTAATATTAATTCATATGTAGCACTTTTCCTGTTTGATATTTGCTTGTCACCAACCTATTTGGAATCATTTTGAACTTTTGATACTATGTATTTATCTTCCTATATAGGCTGCTATTATCACACAATGATAATGCAATTAAATGCTTTCTACTAAATACGTATGTTGTATGATGATAAGGTGTTATAATTATATTTCTAACAATATAGAACACCCAACAGCTTTAAAATGACCTTAAAACGAAGTGCTCTGCATTAATATTGTACAAATAGAACTAGTCTAAATTGGCAGTCATACATTTAAAGCTAATATGAGCTCACAGTGACATTTATGTTCCTGAATCATAAATGTTAGGCAGTAAACTCTACTATAAGGCATCAAGCAAAGATATTTTAATTTAACTAAATGATATCAATTGCTTACATTTATGTAGTGAACAAAACATTGTTTTACTCTTGCATATAACCTAACAAACATGAAGTGTAGAAATATGTGGGATAAGGTTAAACCGAAGAAATGGTGTACAGCTGTTAAAACAATCCTGTTTTTGAAGTTGGGACTGCATCGTTTACTCTGTTTTAAAATGCGACCTGATTCACCATCAAAAGCAATTTCTTTGATTTTTTTTTTCTGCACAGAAATGCTGTACACATGATATCTAATAGGGTTGCATTTAAAAAAAAAAAAAAAGAAGTATGTTTAAAAGCTACATCAATGATGTACAAATCTCAGCCAGCTTTAGATGCCCTGATGTTTAATTGGTTTTGGTCTAGTTGAGTTACAAGCTTGAAGCAAAACTAATCCCTAAATTCATGCTGGTCTCAGACCTAGTGAATTATCGACACTGGATACTGTCTGATCTGCTTGGAATTTTGAGCTGAATGGTCATTATGTATAAGGTGATAATCCCCTTTCCAGCCAATTTATATTCTAATATAGTCCAACTCTCTAAAATATTATTCAAGCACATCTGCAGGTCTTCCTAATGAAACTGAAGGTCAGGATTTCCCTGAAAATACAAGAAAAGACTCAATAGCT
>NC_134483.1:358027752-358030252 GCF_040206685.1 Ascaphus truei | reverse complement strand
TATGTATGTATGTATGTATGTATGTATGTATGTATGTATGTATGTATGTATGTATGTATGTAGATCTTTATTTATAAATAGCACCATTAATGTACATAGCGCTTCACAGCAGTAATACATGTGGCATAATAATATAAATAACAAATAATACAAATAACACACAAAGGGAAGAAGTGCTTCAGACATAAAAGTGACATTTAAGAAAAGGAGTCCCTGCCCCGAAGAGCTCACCATCTTATTGGTAAGTAGGAAGAAGTTACAGAGATGGTAGGAAGGTGTTCTGATAAGTGCATCTGCAAGGGATCAAGTTCAATGTATGAGGTGTATATTATCAGCCACAGAGCTACTCATATGCTTCGTTAAGGAGGTGGGTTTTAAGATGGGTCTTAAAGTTGGATGGAGAGGGTGCTAGTCGGATATTGAGGGGAAGGGCATTCCAGAGGTGTGGGGCAGTTAGTGAGAAAAGTTTGTTAGGAGAGGGCTTTAGATACAAAAGGGGTAGAGAAAACATCCTTGAGCAGAACGCAAGAGTTGGGCAGGTGTATAGCAAGAACAAAGGCTGAGATGTAAGGAGGGGCAACAGAGTGTAAAGCTTTAAAAGTGAGGAGGAGAATTGTATGTGATACAGGATTTTATAAGAAGACAGGAGAGGGATTTCATGAGATTGTATGTTATCTTAACATTGATATAGTTATATGTGGCAATTTTTATAGACGATGAGTGGTATTTCTCATATTAAGTGCATTTAGACAGTCACTATGGTGTTCTTCCACTTACCCCTTCTTGGAGATTATGTACAGTACTCATGGGCTTTCACTGCTGACTGTTCTGAAGGGGAATAGGGCATGTCTGCATGACAGAGTAATAAATAGAGCATTACAATATAATTTTCACTTATTTCAATTGACACATATGTATAAAAAATTATAGCATGAACATATCTCATATCATTTTTGTGCATGTAATCTTTTTTTGCTGTAGTGATACAAATGAAGTGGACATACCACCTAACACTAGAGTGGGTACAAAACGTTATATGCCTCCAGAGGTGCTTGATGAAAGCTTGAATAGAAACCACTTCCAGTCGTACATCATGGCAGATATGTACAGCTTTGGACTCATCCTGTGGGAGGTAGCAAGAAGATGTGTGTCGGGAGGTAACTTAATCAATTTGATGACCTATTTCTCTTATAATGAACTCTTATTTATAACACCACTTTATCTTAACCATTCTATCAGCTCAGGACACTGTAGCCGAGTTCTGCATGCAGGAGGATGGTATGCAGAAAATCATTGTAAATATTACCTTTATTTAATGTTTCTGTTTGTAGTACTTGTTGAAAAGAACTTTGCCACATCTTAGGTTTCAGAAATTATGACCGATGATTTGCATCAATATTAACAAACTAACTTTTCATGCTCTTTATTTTTACATATAGGAAATCAATTAAACAAACTAATAGACTGTCAATTTCTCTTGCAGGTATATTAGAAGAATACCAGCTGCCTTACCATGATGTAGTCCCAAGTGATCCATCTTATGAAGACATGAGGGAAGTTGTGTGTATCAGGAGGTTACGACCCTCATTCCCTAACAGATGGAGCAGTGATGAGGTACTGTATCTGAACAGTGAGGTATTGGGGTTTTTTTTATGGGGTCATTTTGTTAAAATATGTTTTATCTTAACCTGAACTGTTATTATGAAACTGTTGAGATAGCACTAACTATGGCAGAACACTATATCAAGTCATATCCCGCACAATCTTATAATCTATTGTAAACTTGAGAGGCAGAGAAAGAATAACGAACTGTCCAGCTTTCAAGTTCATCGGCATAAGATTTAACTAAAATGCAACAAGTTTATTCATGTTCTAAACCCCAATGTGCGTTCCATTCTAAACTCCTGTTTTCAATCCACAGTGTCTGAGACAGATGGGAAAACTTATGACAGAGTGTTGGGCTCACAACCCAGCCTCTCGCCTCACAGCTCTGCGAGTGAAGAAGACATTAGCCAAAATGTCAGAGTCTCAGGATATCAAGCTTTGATTCCCCACGTGGCTTTTTAGTGGAAGCCCATGGAAATGGACTTCTGTTTTTGCGACTGAAAAATATAAAGCGAAATCCCATTTTTGTACATTGAACATCTGTGTTCACCTTGAATACCATGACCACGAACTAAGGGTACGAGTGTCTGACTCTAGACTATTGAATCATCAGTGACTTTCTAGACAGAATTCTATTGATTCAATTACTCAACATGATGTGCACGGGAAACATGGTTTCAATGACTAAATGAAGAATAAGCATGTTGCTTTCTGTGAAAGCCGTTACGTTTTTAATGTTTGAAACAAAAAACAGATGTCTTTAATCTTGTGACAATAAAAAATGTCCAATTTAAATGTAAAGTATGATATATGTATATGTATATATATATATATATATATATATATATATATATATATATATATATATATATATGTGTGCATATATATATATATA
>NC_134483.1:357962752-358025252 GCF_040206685.1 Ascaphus truei | reverse complement strand
AAACTCTGGTAAGGGTCTCAGAACTTGCCAGCATACACTAAACTCTGGTAAGGGTCTCAGAACTTGCCAGCATAAACTCTGGTAAGGGTCTCAGAACTTGCCAGCATAAACTCTGGTAAGGGTCTCAGAACTTGATCCTGCGTCACTGCCATTGTTTTGTATGGCAGTTAATGCAAAATGAAGCTCTGATACCCCTTGTCGCACTCAATGGATCTTCCACAATATGGTATCTAAGACGCGCCTTGATATACCTCACATTCTCCTGTACAAATTATTTCGTATTTGTCAATGCCTGCGCACACTTTTTGTGTTGTTGTTGTTTTGCAGCTATTCAGGTAACTTATTGGCATAATACTTAGAGCCGGTAACGAAGCTCTGCACTCATGATTGGCGCAATATTAATAACAATATACATAACAAGCGGAATTAAAAGTATTTACTTACATTGTACGAGTGAGTGCAAGTATTTTCTATTCAAGGTGAAGCGTATTGGTTGTCACTGAAATACAAATAGGTTTTAGCTGCCATAATATAATAAGAGACAGTGTTTGGATTTATATCCCTCCAGTGTTTGTGCCACAGGTAACTGTTCATTTTACTTTATAATGATCAGATCTTTCAGTTAGATTAACATTTTGGATCAAAGTTTCCCTCGTTAAAAAACATGTTCAATGCAGCGCCTGATTTATGAAGGCTTCAAAAATCACATTGGTTTAATGGGTTTCAACCTGCTGCTGTATTTCTGCACGTGTTGTGCAGATGGGATACTTGGCTAAATAATGCCCCAAGTACAAATGTTGATAAAATGTTAAATTGATCCAATATTATCTTCTTCGCTGTTTTCATTTTATATTTGTACCCAATGCAAAGCACTAACAAAGGGATATTGTTTACACATATTCTGTATATTTGTACTGAAATATTTTCATATGTAGCTCAGAAAGTTAGTGCATAGTGCACAGACTTGAGTCGAACTTAATTTGTAGTGAAGGTACAATTGCTTAATTAGTCTGAAAATGCTCTGAGTATGTCTCATTCACGATGGTTTTTGATCGTAAAATATTGCAGTTCTTACCTTAACGTTCCTTACTGTTCTTCAATACAAATGAATACTTTGCTGAATCAGCCATCTAAAGATTGTCTTAATTTAGAGAGCAGTCCCAAAATGAGTGTCTTCTGCCCATCAATCAGCTCCTGACTCCCACGCTGATTTCCGATGTCAACTAGCCAGATCCAAGAAGTCAAAGACAACTCTGTTTTGGTGGAAGGATTCTAGTTTCTTACTTCAGATTACAGACCAGATTATAAATAAAAGACATAATAAATACTTCAATCATGGCGACACTCAATGTTTGCTTCTTTATTTGTTTCTGGGAGCAAAGAGCTACATAATAGAAGTGTACAGAGATATGTATTGTATGTTGATTTTCAGAGTGGGTCAGTTCATTTTAAATAACATATTTTGTTTTGATCCGTTTGTTACGGAGGAGCCAGCAATGTTTTTGATTGAGATCATTTGTGGGCCCCTCTGGCAGTATAGTCATTTCAACAAAAAAATACAATGTTCTGTAATTGAGATTTTCTATGAAATTCTGGTTTTGTTGAAGTGCATTAAAAAATGGTGCCCATTGAAGATTCATAATAATGTGTATAAATTCTACCCAGTTACATTGTGTCAATAAATGTAGAAAATGTTTTTCTTCTTAAAATAAAACCTTAAAAATAAAACAACGGTAAATACTTTATATATTATCCTGCTCTATTTTTACACAACAATTAGAACACAGTATAACGGTCATGTCTTCGGAGGAGAGAAGTCATCATGACCAATGTTGGTTGTTCTATATAAAGGCATGGATGATATAAATATGTTATTTATAGTATTTATTACATTGTATCAGGGAAGTTCATATTCCTAAAAACAAAAACAAAAAATCTGTATACGGTTAAGAAAACCTTAACTTTGATAAGGAATTTTTGTTACCTTTGTTGGTAAACTTTATTTTTTTTACTATAAGCTGGGTTTAGTCTGATTTTTAAGTATATTAAGTTATAAATGCTGCTTTAGATTGAAATAGGAAAAATATACTTATGTGGAAATACCATGTCAGCAATCATTTTAGTCTTTTATTTTCTGTCATGTTGTTCATATAATACAGTATCTACTGTAGGTAAAGTAACTTAAGGCAGCAATCCCACACAAAACTGATTTTTGTAAAAATTATTATTATTATTATAATATGAACCAAGGGCAACTCCAGGGACTCTTGGGTTCTCCAAATATGAACGTTTTAAAACCTTAACTGGTTTATTCTAGTAGTTCCAAAGTTGTCATTACCAAACCGCACGTTTGGCATGATCACAAGACGCTGAATGAAATGTGAGAAAAAAACGGTATTCTCTATTGCAAATCACTTCTAAACCATGCAATGTAACAGCCAATCTGCCAGCATACATTCTATAGAAGCAGAATGACCCAAGGTGGGGCGAACGCCATCCACAGTCTGCCTTATGGGTTTGGCTGAAAGAAAAACCATATTTCAGGCTCTGGATGTAAATCGCAATACCAATGTGAACACCTTTTAGATGAAAAAAAAAATGGAAGTTTTTAGAAGCTGTTTGCATAATGGAGCTATGAGAATAGCAGTTGTGGGGGAAAAATGCGAGCTTGAGACAAGAGCAAGAGTGAAAACGTTTCTAAAAAAGTCATTTAGACACAGTTTGGACATGCGATAATGGCTTACAGAATAGCAAAGCATGCCAAGCTGCTTCTAAAATGCCCTTTAGAAGCAGTTTGTCACACTTTGGAGCTATTAGAATATAGTACAGTAGGTCTCTTAGGCTGCCCTTATGATGTACTGTACTTGGGTTATCGAGAAGGGAGCGGGGAGGGGTTAATGCTCTTGCATCAGCCTGTGTGAAATAGATAAAGGGGCAAAAAGGCATGAACTAGGAGTAAAAGGCAGGAATCTGGCGCCACTGCACATGACAGACTGTAGAAACTCCCGGATGATCTTCAATAAACTTTATTGCACAATACACATAGGGCTACACCACGTCTCGGAGAAGAAGCCCTATCTGAGAGGGTGAAACGCGTAGAGGGGGAGATCGTGGTCTGTCATGTGCAGTGGCGCCGGATTCCTGCCTTTCACTTCCTGATTACCACTGAAGGCTGCACGCACATGCTGTGGAGGAGAGCAGGTCCCAGACCGGAGAGAATGAATAGGTAAGGGTTTATTTATTTATATTCCCCCCTACTCCGGGTTACTCAGTGGCCATATACAGCTCCCTCCTTATCAGCTACTTGACGGATTGACACCATAAAAGGGTGCCTTACAGACAGCCGAAGCGCAGGACAGTATTTCTCATGCATGAACTAGGAGTAACTGAAGAAGAGAAATTACCCTTTCTAGACTGGCACCTCTAATGAAATGGGATATGATAACAATATAAAACAACTTTTACTCAAATGAACTAATAAATAAGATCCCAAGATAGGTATAAATAAGAGGACCTATCGGATACAATATACGGTCGGACACACTCCAACACACTACATTATTTACTAACATGACTACTACTGTATATATATAATAGGGGTGGCTAAGTAAAGTGGCAAAGGTCTGTGTGTTGCAATAATGGTAAGAATAACGAGTGCTAACCCAATTAACAGGGTAACATACTGTAAAGTAGCAATAAATAAAAGCCTACTCCAGTGTAACAGAAACAAATCCCCAAATAAAGTAGGACTGACAATCAAAACATAAAAAACAGTGTGCTAAAAGGTGAAGGTGGGGGGGTGGGGGGGGTTGCTTGAACCAAAAACCATATGGAAATATATAAAATGTTTCTAATCCTAGTGTTAACAATCAAAAAAGACTAGGGATGTGAATAAGTGCAATAAGGAATAGGTATTTAATCTACTAAAAAAATAATGCGAGACAAGTGTGGTGACTAAAGATGGCCGCCATAGATGGATTACCAAAAATAAGGAAGATGCATATGGTGTACAATAAGATGCCAACACTGTGGTATAGAGTACCGTCAATTTAAGTATAAATCATTATAAACAAATACTCCCCTAGTAGAGTAATAATATGTATTACTAGTAGTAGCTTAAAAATAAAATATAAAAAGTCACAGAAGGAAAGAATACTGCTTATAACAGTGTGTTTCTCTCTCTAGGGGGGTGGGATATTGACAGTAGTTTGGGCCTGTGACTCCGTTCTGGTATATGCTCCAGGGCTACAACATGATAGGATTTTTATGTGAATGTTCTGACTGGCAGACTATTTATAGCTACATAGATTGAGATACCTCATAAGTTCATAATGCAAGTATCCATTTTAATGTGACAGCCAAGAACAGAGGAGGAAGAACGTTTCAGGTCCCATGTGTACCTTTTATCAGACGAGTAGAGCTCTACTTTGTACCTGTCCTAGAGGAGACCTGAACTTGGAAGAAATTGTTTGTGTATGTTGTGTTAGCTGCACAAGCAGGATTCTTCTCGCCTGAAACTGTTTCCATGCACTTTGGAAATTTAACACTAGAATTAGCCACATTTTATATATTTCTATTTGGTTTACGGTTCAAGCACATGTGGCGACAGCCTCTGAAAAATCAAAATTGACCGGTTTCAAAATCTCGCGCCGCCACACCGCTCTCGTCGCTCCCGTCGCTTCGCGCTTACTATAAGCACACGCGACGGCGGCGATACATTTGTTTTGCCGTGATGTTGGCATCGCCGGCACTATAAGCGCAGCCTTAGCAAGCTTTTTATTTCACATGTATATGAGCTGACGTATGCTAAAGCTAAGCATCCTTTGGTTGATGTAGGCCTGAGTGTCCAATTGTGAATCTGTATATTCCGCACAGCTAACGTGTTGCAAACTATAGTGCTATGTTCCCACATAACATGTACATGAAGCTATTAAAGGACCAGTTCCTCCTACTGGTTTTTATTTTTTAGCCTCCATTTTAGTTTTTACAGGGTGGGAATCAGGAGATACCCTGAGCCAAACGTCACTATTTTCAGCTCCAGCGACCCCCGGTTTCTGAGACACCGGTGAAATTTTGGGGCTTAAATCGCCCTCAGTGAACAAAATGGCTACCAAATCACAGGCCAATAGGAAGCGACAACATCATCAGTATTGGCTTCCAATTGGATGGCCATTTAAATCCTGTTTAAAAACACCATAATTATCTCGGACACAAAGGGATTCCCTGGAGCTGAAGATAGTGCGGTTCAACTCAACAGCTCAACTCAAAGAAGCAATCCACCCTAACGAGCCTCTGTTTAAGTTCTGGAAGAGGTCACAACTCTGATCATCAATGCGTTGCTGGGATTGAGATGTGTGCACATCTTCAGATCAGTAGTTAAACAGAACACATAGTTCAGTGATAACGAAGAACTATTCAAATACCGTTTTTCTAGATTATTTTCTCTGCTGAACAGAAAGTTTCTGTTTGCAATGGTTAATAAGGAATAACAAATAAAAAAAATAGTTTAAGTACTGTATGTAGTCTGGACAATAATATTCCACCTGCAGGAGAATAATGATATGTCAAAGAATTTCCAGAATTATTAAAAGCATTTGTTACATAGACCCAGTTGGAAATAATGAATCCCTGAAAGACTTCAGGAAATTGGATGGTCACATTTATTCATGCAGAAAAGAAATCTGACACATTTGAGCAAATATGTCTCTATATACCAGCCTTGGATATAGTATATGAATATTATTGTAATTCATAGAGAATATAAAAAAGAAAAGTCACAGAAGTGTGTACATCTCTAGAACATAAATGGGGATTTATCAGACCTCTATGGACATTTTTGTATTTCAAATACAGCTCAACCCCGTTATAACGCGATCCGTTACAACGCGAATCCGCTTTTAACGCGATGCAAGCGTGGCTCCCAATTTTCATATTTATGAATACTTTACAACACGATTCTTGGTATTTTAAATACTTTATTGTACAAGGCATACAATTGTACATTATTTCTAAAGCGATCCGCTTTTAGCTCGATGTGATTCTTTGGACCCCAAGCACAGAGTTATAAAGGGGTTGAGCTGTATATTATTTTGGAGCAAGTCCCTTTGCTCATTACAGGTTTCTGTTACACATAACAAACTGTACTGAAATCTAGATTTTTTTGTTAAATTAAATATTATAACAATAATAACATTGTGAGGTATGATCTTGCCCATACTCAATATGCTGTGAAGCAGCTTCTCAATGTCAGAGAAATATAGAATTTGTCAGCACATAAGAACAAGTTGGCTCACTTAGTCTACCCATATTCCTATCTGCTGTAAAACCTCATTCCCCTCTGAGCCCTATTGAAGACAGAATGTAACAGACTTCCTTGACATGGCCAAGCAGCTTCACAGCATACTGAGTAAGGGCAAAATTGTAAAGGACATTTGTAATAAACATTGGGAAGCCAAATGATAGAATCTGTTCAAATGATGCTTTAGCTATTTGAGCAGTGGATGGGCCGTGACACCAGAGTGCCACAGCCTTTACGGCACAAACCATCACGTGATTCCTCAGTCACCGATGACAAAACAGAAGAGTCCTCCTCTTCCTGATGGAACACATTCTGCCCTCCTCGAATGCAATCTCCCCTACAAAAATGAGCAATAAGATTATGATGTACCTATTATGTCATCGGACACCTGATTGCCAGACCCTATGTCCATAGGCACCCAAAGGGCTAAGCCTCAAGGGTTTAAAGTAAACCATTATAGCATTTCTGAAAGCCATGACCTCCAAAAGTGTATTTGTACTCGATAGATCCAGTGCAGGTCCACTATGCAAGTTCACTTTGTTGCAGCCTCAATGCAGTTCTGCTTAACCCCCCAATAAAGACATACAGTAAAAGGAGTTTAGTGGCTTCTTAAAGTAACATGGTATGATTTTCAACATACAATACGCATTGGTTAAAATATGCAGGCTATCTTCAGCTCTTTATCAGTTCAGTTCACCTGGGGAGAATTAACTAGTCAGGCAAAACATCATTTTACTGATCAAAAACGTTCTTACTAGGCTTATATTATAGTGTGTGAATGCCTTGAAGCGCTTTGATCTGTGTAACTCAAAAAAAGTATTTATTTCCCACTCCTGCATTTCTGAGTTTAATTGTAGAACTGAACCCTCTTTTTCTTTATTAAACTCAAAACAGTCAAATGTAAATGTTTTGACATAAAACAAAGGAACAGTATAATGACATTTAATGTTCAGCAAAAACATAGATCACACTTTTGACAGATGGTAAATCATTTTTAGAGTCTGCACAAACTGTACAGTATGTTGACATTAGTGCTATTTTCAAGAAGAGAAGATTGCTAATAAAGGTTATTTGTTTTGTGAACCAGTGTCTTAATAAATATGTAAATAAATAATGTACTGTAAGTAAGACTGGGAACAACCTGCCTACAATGTATACGCGTATGTTATAAATTCTTTAAATAAAGGGACTTCCCTATAGCACTTTAGTCTTGACTTTTTGACTTCCTGGTGTACAATAGCTTCAGCCCCTTCATAAATTATGAGCAGTCATAAAGCAAATCAAATGCAAAGTAGTAAAGAGTGCAGCATGAAAGTCTGCATATAAGTGGGAAAAATAAGAGTTTTAACACAAACTTTGCCCGCAGTGTTGTTCTTTCTCTTAATCTTCTTTCAGGGGAATTCCGTTTACCCAAGCTCATCCATATAAAGTTCAAGGTAAGGCATTTTTAACCTGTAACTTTTTATTTTAATCTCCTTTCAGAGAAACTCTTTCTTCTCAGTTGACTGTTTTTCGGTTCTTCTGGCTTGCAAAGCTCTCCGATGCCCTTGGGCGGCCTGTGGGGCCGAGGATCCTCTGCTCCTCATTTGTTTCTTCTCTCCTATGTGGGGCTGGCAAGCCTAGCGACTTAAGGAGTAGGGGGATTTCCTCTGTTTTTGAGATTGATTTGTATTTCCCGTTGATCTGGACCACGAGTCTGAAGGGGAACCCCCATCTGTAACAAATCTTGTGTTCAGTTAGCATTTGGGTGAGGGTCCTCATCTCACGTCGCTTTGTGGTAGTGACTTTGGACAAATCACTGAAAATTTGTAAGACTTCATTTTGGAAATTAATACTTCCCTTGTCCCTACTTGCGAACATGATTAGTTCCTTTGTGATATAAATGAAACCTTATGATCACATCTCTACGCCTCTTGTGGTCCTGAGGCCTGGGGCCCAGAGCTCTAGGGGCTCTATCTATTTCCATGTCCCAAGCTCGGAGCTCTGGGACCAGGAGAAGGGACAAGTCACAGAGGCGCAGAGCTTCCGTGGAGACTGTTTCAGGTATATTACGAATCCGCAGATTCTGCCAGCGGTCTCGATTTTCATAATCTTCTAGGCAGTCTTTCAAGTCATTGACCTCGTGGCCTAGCCTGTTGATCTCATTCTCTCCTGTGGATTGGGCTAAGCAGATATCCTCCATTTTGTTTTCTATACTCTCTGTGTGCGTTGTGCAAGGGACTTCATTTCAGCCCTGGGGCCGTTTATTGCGGAGGTCAAGTCCTCTTGGAAACCCTGCCTCATTTTAGCAAACAGCTGCTCCAGGTATTCCTTTGTCCCTATATTATTTTGTAGATCTCCCTGTAGTGCGGGGGATGGAACACGCGCTTGTTCTCCTGGCTCGCATGCTGCGGCGCCATCTTGGGGGTCAATGTTATGGTCCGCTGAGTGCTGGGTTGAAGTAAAGTACATTGAGACGCTCTGGTTTTGATGTTTTCTCCCCCTTCCAGACGTCTCGACTGTGGGGTGGGTTATTTTTCTGTAGTTGGCTCTATCTTACTCCTTTCTTTATTTTCGGAGGGTCTCGAGAGTTACTCTCTCACACGATCATGCCTGGTGGTGGCACTAGAAGTCTCCTTTTTGAACTTTTTGTTGGAATAATGTCTAGGTCATTGCTTCATTTTCCCCAGGTGGGAGTGTGCCCAAGCGGGAAGCATCACCTAATGGCTAAAGGGATCCTAACTGTGTAAGCAGCTCTCCAACCTTCTGCCCAGGTAGGATCAGGTTGAGCTTGTTGTGCTGCTTTTTTTTAAATTTATTTTTATTTATTGTGGGATATTGTGTCTTCTTTCAAACGTCAGTACTTGGATTGCTGATAATTCCTTATATATGAATATTTGTCCACTATGTGTTTTTTTCCCGGTGGAGGAGGGAAGTGCAGAAAGTGAGTGCAGCTACCTCTGCAGTTCCGCTTGACAGGGACAATTTGTGTTTTTATTTATTTTTGTACTTGTGCTAGTGGGAGCCCCCAACAGGACACCCCAATCCAAGGAGGGCACTGTCAGAGCAGGGCTATATTCTCTCTCTTGTTCTCCACAGCTTAGATTAAGTTTGGGTGTGCTGTGCCTTTAATTCTGGTTGTTGTCAGCCATCTTGGGTACTATTAAATTGCAGCTGGAATGCAGGTGGAGCTCAGACTGGAACGCAGGGAACTAGGGCGCAACCCTGAGCTACTTTAAGTCCTGTAGCCAGGTCTATCAGACGACGCTCGCGATCCACCTGCCTGTGAGAAGGCAGGACCGCTCACCCCAGCTGAAGCCCAGGTAGACCCGTCGCCCCCCCTACTGCCCGACGGTGGCCATTTTGTTAATGGACCTCTTGCCCCAAGCACCAGGGGGGGGAGAGAGACGGGCCCCCCGCTCCGCGGATCAGCATCGGAGTCAGCCTGCAGAGCAATCGGCGGCAGCCACCCCAAGCCGAGACCCAATCAGGTCAGTGCGCCGCTCGCAGCTGCCTTCGTCCGCTGATGCACCCTCCCGACACCAGGGGGAGAGGGGGCTGGCACCCTAGCAAGCTCTCTCCTTGCCACGGACCAGCTCCCCTTCTTAGGATCCGCGGTCTTCTTAGTAGGAGAGGGGAGGGGGATTCGTTTTTTAATCTATTCTGGTGACAGATAGGAGGGAGATCTCCACGGGGAACGCACCTGTTGAAGACAAGCCTGAGTGTACCAGAAAATGTAAGATGGCTGCCGCAACTCGCTTCCAGGAATCCCCACAGCTCACCAGATTTCTTTCTGCAGTATTTAGTGGTAATATCTTAATCTCGAGTGGTCTACAGCACTTGCCCCCCCCCTGTTTTATTATTGGGGATAGATCCACTCTTTGTTAGAAGAATTAAAATCCCTTATTCTGCTTGGTGGCCATTTTAAGGGGTTCAGCAGTGTCTGCAGGGTTAGCGGAGGCCCCGGTTCTTCCGGGTTTCCGCCCTTCTCAGGCTCAATCTCTCCCGTCGGCTAGAGAGAATGTTCCCTCGCCTATATTTATGTTTGTAGGGGTTTATGCCTATTTTCTACCCCCTTTAACCTCCCTTCTTTTAAACTCTTGGACAGAGCTCTCGTGCCGCACGGCCTCCTTGCTTGGTGGCTTGGCAACCCCCCCCCCATCGCCCCCGTTGAAGCTTTTAATCCCTTTTTTCCTTTTTTTTGTCCTCCCAGTCGCTCAGTGCCCCTCCCCCTCGGTAGTCATGGACATCACGAATTCAGACGCGGCAGTGTAGGTGTAAATATGATTGCTAAGCGCTGCGGTGTATATATATATATATATATATATATATATATATATATATATATACTGTTGTGTATGTTTTATATAATAGTATTAATGTTGCATTCTTGTGTATCACCTTAAATTGCTTTCTGTATGTGTGTGGGGTGCAAATGTGCATGTAATGTGTACAGGCCCTGTTAATTGCTTGTATGCTGTGTGCATGTCCGGTGTGGCCTAAGATAGAAGTCCCTACCATGTCTTACTACTGAGCCTAGGGTACATATTTGTGTGTTTGGGACCCTGGTGCAGTCCCTAACACGTGCAGGCTCTTGCGCTGGCGCACGCTCCGTAGGGTACAAGTCTCTGGACAAGATGGCCACCGGATGATGGGTAACTGTGTTGCTGTGCTGCTGGGATGTCATCTAGGGAGCCGCTGCTGGGATGTCATCTAGGGAGCCGCTCCAACTGCTTCTTCTTTGTTTCTCCTCCTCTGCTGCAATACAAGATGGCCGCCGCTCTCCTTTCTTCTTCTCACAATGATCGCTAGAGGGGGTAAATCCTGGTACTCGGAAAACTGTAATAACTGGGGAATGTGTCTGGCCCCTTTAAGCACTCAATTGGTCTTAATTTGAATCAATTAACTTGGCTTTTCACCTCTTTCACGCGCTGGAGCTCCCACTTTCCTCCAGGCAGTTTCAGGAGCCGGATCGTCGTCTTGGTTGAGGTGAGATGGGCTGGAGGGATCCGATGGCACGCCCAGTTTCTTCAAGGAAAGAATTCCCATCCTCTCCCTGTCTCAGAGTGAACGCTACCCCATTCTTTAGCACGAGGAGTCCAAAGGGAAACAGCCAACGATAGCGAATGCCCTTATCCCTTAAGGTCTTAGGTACCGGCGTTAAGCCCCTTTGCTTAGCTAACGTGGATGTGAATAGGTCCTGATAGATCTGTAGTTTAATTCCATCCTATTCTAGAGACTTATACTCCCTGGCAATTTGGCAAACTGACTCCTTTATTTTGTAAAAATGAAATCTGATAATAATATCCCTGGGGGGCGGGGGGGTCCCCACGCTGCGGCATGGATCGAAGGGCCCTATGGCACATGTCAAGATGGAGGTCAGACTCTGGCTTTTCCGGGAACATGTGCTGTAGCCATTTTGAGGAGAATTCTTCTGGGTCTGTGATTCATTCTGGGACCCCCCTAACGCGTATGTTATTGCATCTGTCGTGGTTCTCCGCGTCCTCCTGCTTGTATTTAGAAAAGCTGCAGTTTTATTTGCTTTTTGCACTGCCTTTATGATGTCATCCATCTTTGTTTCTAGGGCCTCAGTTTTTTCACCTATGTTGTCTAAGTCCTTCCTCATCTCCCATAGTTCCTTTTGGAAGAAGGACTTCATATCTTTGCAAAACTCTTTGAGGGCCCTCCTAGTGACCAGGTCTTGGTCTCTGGCTGAGTGGCTTTGTACAGATCTCTCACTCTCTGAGTCGGAGCCCACGCTCTGCAAAGGTGGATCGGAGGATTATTTTGCCGATTATATATGTTGTTAGCGCCGGTAAGGACGGAGCTCAAACGTTGAGCCTCCATCCACCTTGCTGTCACGCATGCGCCTCCAGAATGTCGTAACATTTTTATGTGACATTATCTATTTTTAACGTAGCAATAGACATAACGCACATCCCCAAAGATGCTTAGTGCCACAATGTTCAACCATTTTCCTTAAAAATAAGGGAATTCTGCTACTATCCATGGTAAGAGGGGTGTAAAAACAGAGAGGATGGAGGGTCAAAACAGAGGAGGGAGGAATGTAAAAACTGTGGGGGTTGTAAAAATGGAGGGGATGGATGGGTGTAAAAATGGAGTAAGATGGGGTGGAGAGGGTGAGAGAGAGGGATGGAATAGGGGTGAAGGGTTGAGGGGAGTTAGAGAGTGGAGCGGGTGCGAGAGGGGGTTGAGAGAGGTGGAGAGGTCGAGGATAATCGCCGCTCCAGAATTGATATTTCCTCCCAAAATAATCCCGCCAGGAAAAGTCTCTTTATCCTGCATCGGATTGATGCCGGGAGTCTCCGGAACTGATATCCATTAATAACAGCACGGGAGACCCCCAGCATCAATCCGGTGCAATAAAAATGCATTTAAAGTCAACTTCATTACCTTAGAAAAGGCAATGAAGGGGTTAAGGAACAACAGCAGCTTTAATGGGGGAAGAGGGGGTGAGTGAAGCGGTTACTTGGCCCTTCATTCACGCCCTCTGCCCAAATAAACATTAGAATATGTACTAACCACCAATACACAACCCACCCACCCCCTGTGCCCCACATAGAACCATATTTTATTTTTTTTATACACAGGATTGATACCAGAAGACGGCAGTGGTCCACAGGGGTGTCTGTGGGCCTCCAGGTGGTCCCCGTGGGTATCTGGGGGTCCTCGCCAAAAAAAAAAAAAAGAGACGGGCTCATGATGCAGCGTCCAATCAGATTGGAGCTGTATTATCTAACCTGAAAATGTGACGTCACAGGCCATATATAAGGCATTGACGCCTCATTTTACCTCAAGACGTCGACGTGACAACACCGTGTTGTGGATTAACCATGGGCTATGGATTGACAGATGAAGATAGAAGATTACAGAAAATATAGAAATAATGACAGATGAAGAAAGAAGAAGGTGATAGAAAATCAAAGCATTTTGTTACCTGTTCCGGATCTTCAAGGTGGATGGCGTTGGATTGACTTTGATGACGTCACGGTACGAGAGTTTCCTGATACCCCTGGATTTTGAGGGCCAATGCTTCTAAAGGTAATTCAAATATTGTATGTATGTAAATGTCTTTTATTCAGGTTTTTTTATTGTATTTTTTACTTTTCATGTTTTTCATTGCCCAGTGACTTTTAATGTATTAATCTGTGCCTGGTTAGGTTACAGATTAATACAGTGGTAGCCAATGCATTTGTTGGCAAATGTTTGTTTTATATTGAGTGTTATTTTTTCTATTTCTGTTTATTGTTTGGATTACAGTTTGTAATTTTGATGGCTTGTTTTTATTTATTTGTCCGATTGTTTAGCGTTTTAAATTATTTATTTTGTTAGCTCAAGGTTTGAATTGATGTGTTGGCTACTGGTTTTATTAATTAATTGATTTGTTGGCTACTGGTTACAATTAATTAATAGTTTTGTTGGTTAGTGCTTTTATTTAATTGGTTGGCTAGTGCTTGTATTTATTTCATTTGTTGGCTAGTGTTTTTAGTGATTGAATTGTAGTGTTTAGGTGCTTGTGTGTGTTTTATTATTGTGTCTTTTGGGACTTCATGCATTTTTATTAGGGTGACCATTGACTGCTATTGTGGCATATCCTGCCCATATTATATAGGTTTTATGTACCACTATGCCAATCAATGGGTAGAGGGTGGGTATAGTAGTTCCGGGGTGGGTGTTTAGGCCTCCCTGGTGAGTAACGGGGGATGGTGGGTTAACCCCTTAATTACTATAGGGGTTATTAACCGCTAAGTTAATTACGGGGTTAGGGGTCATTAGATTGTATTTTTACATGTATTCTTGCTGGCATCGGAGGACATGGGCCTGCAGTATGCTGACGAGGATGCCCTTCATGATGGCAGGGGTAAGTAGAAATATTTAGTTACTTTATTTATGCTGCCTGGCTAATGTTTTATTTTATAACGGGCAAATGAGCTATTATCCATATCTAGATAATAGTTATTTTGCTCATTACTGTACTGTATGTGTTGGGGGGGGGGGGGGTGTATTTATTGCAATGTCTTTCACATTTGTTTTTTTTGGATTGTTACCGCATGCCAGCAGGGACCCGTGGGGACCACCCTAGGACCCCCGTACACCCATGTGGGGGCACAGGGGGTGGGTGGGCTGTGTATTGGTGTTAGTACATATTGTAATGTTTATTGGGGGCAGAGGGGGTGAATGAAGGGCCAAGTACCCGCTTCAATCACCCCCTCTGCCCTCGATAAAGCTACTATTGTGCCTTAACCCCTTCATTACCATAGCGGTTCTTTTTATTATTAGTGTGCGGGAGCAGGGGGTCTCCTGAGCTGAACCGCTTTGATTTCAGCCTCAGGGACCCCCTGCTTCCCAAGTTACAGGCACAGATATGGGGTACCGGTATCTCCTTCATTATTTAAATCCCCCGGTCACGTGAAGTGGACGATTTAAAAAAATGGCGGCGATATCGACACCCAATGTCCCATACCAGGGCCTGTATCTCGGGAAGCAGGGGGTCGCTGAGGCTGAAATCTAAGCACTTCAGCTCAGGAGATCCCCTGCTCACGCACACTATAAATACAAATTACATTAAAGGAGCTTCATTACCATAGCAGATAGCCACTACGTAACGAATGTGTTACATTTTTAATTAGGTTTTATTACTAGTGTATTGTAGCAGGGGGTCTCCGGAGGAGAATCACGTTGATTTGAGGTCCGGGGACCCCGGGGATCCCGAAATACAGGCCCCATTATGGGGGACTGGTGTCTCCTATGCATTTAAATGTCCTGTGTCACATGACCATGGGAATCAAATGCATAGGAGATACGGGCACCCCATAACAGGCCCTGTATCTCGGGAAGCAGGGTGTCCCCGGACCTCAAATCAATGCGTTTCTTCTCAGGAGACCCCTTGCTCATCAACACTAGTAATAAAGTATAAATGAAAAAAAAAATTTCGGACGAGATTTGCACAGGAGAGGCGGCTCTCTCTCTGCAGCAGAAAGAAATCGCCGGGTGAGCCCTTTTCAGAGCGGCGATCATCACGTCACCAGCTACTCCCCATTTTTGCAAATGTTGCTATCACAGGTATTCTGGGCTTTCTGCATACCGTGATAGCAACGCTGTCAAAAATGGCAATTTAAATAGCCTGGCGATATTTTTTTTTATCAGAGCTTATTGCATAGGCCCCTATGTCTGGCTGGGTCAAGTCCAACCAACATAAAAAAGATTCAGACATTTTTGGGGATTTTTCATGTTTGTCCAGTCTGGCTGCCGTTTCTTGCTGCTGTTCTCCGCTCACTCCTTTTTTGTTCCTGATTTCTTCGTCTGTGGATGCACGTGTTTCAACTCCCTGTAGACTTTATCTGTGAGTACTCTTTCTCCTTGCCTCATACTACATGCCTCTTTGTCTGCACATTCGGCTGACTCTGCATTTGACCATTATTTAAGGAGGGGGAAACTTACCTGATCTCAGGGACTTCTTACTCTGGCGTCCACCGTTTGGGGGTTAATGTCCCTATTCCCTCAGCAGGCTGTGCTCCTGAGTTTCATGCTGTGCTCATTGACTTCATGTGGCTATTTCTGATATATAATTTACAGGCATGCAGAGATTTTATACTACTCACCCCTTCAATTAAGTGAAGCATAGGATTTATTTATCCGTTATTCATATTTTGACTGATCAATTACCTTTTCAAAGACTTATTGGACTTTACTTAAGAGGTTCCAGGCAAATCTCTCCCTGAACAGCAATTGGAATTTTTGTTTCTGGTTTTTCTTCTTGGTTTTTTTCCTGTTTCTGAAATTTCCTGTTTCTGAACTCAGATTCCAGTTTGTCTTGAAGCTGCTTTCTGTGCAGCTCAAACCCTATTGTCTGTCCATGCTATTTAGGGTCAGCTCTCCCACCAGGAAAGGGCTGAGCATAATTCTTGAGGTCTTTCTTGGGTGTGACCTGTGCTTGTCACAATCACCTCTGCTTGGCCTGTCTCTGGCCTTCCTGTGTTGAAGCGCTTGATCCCCAGCACTATAGCTTATTTGTTCCAGTGGTCTGTCTGCAATATACCCTGCTTCCAGAGGCCTTCATTGCTTCAGTACCTATTCTCCTTCCAGAGGCCATTCCTGTGCTGAAGCTCCTATGCTGATGCCTTTTCTGGTACCTACCCCAGCCTGTGACCTCGACCATCGCTCTTGTGCCGTCTACCTTGACACCAGCCTGTGACCTCGACCATCGCTCCTGTGCCGCCTGCCTTAACACCAGCCTGGATACCGTTTACCCCGCTATCTCCAACCCTGACCCGGGTACCCACGACGACGGAATCCGCACACAGTCCGGTCCTGGTTTGTGGCAAGCATTACACTGATGCACTGATATGTGGGTTTTTATCCACTTATTTGTGTAAAAAGCTAGATTTTAATTTTGGATACACTTTCTGTAAAATGGGTTTCTTGAATAAAACCCAAGTCAGCTTTCAAGAAGTTTAAATGCTTCAGTACTTTTTTCCTCTTTGTAGGTGAATTTATCCCCCTATATTCCAAGATATAGAATTGATCTTAGCTATTTTTCATATGGTGTTTGCAGTTACTTGCAGGTTTCATTTCTATTTCTCTATTTTCCCCCCATTTATTTTAAAGCCTATTATCAAGGTATTCTAGCACTGAATGTGCTGTAGGGAAAATACAAAGGGAACACAGCATAAAACAAATTAAACATGAAACAGGGCAGCGTATCTGCTAAATTCAATTTCCACCTTACAACTACTGGGAAATTGTTACTGAAAGCTTATTTGTTAACGTATGATTAACGCTCAGGAAAGTTTATCACCGTTGTATAGCTGCTTAGTATATTCAAACCTTCCTATCTTTCTTAGTTCACAATTCCCATGCACTCAGCATGGTGGAACAGTCTTTGGGGCCTCTTCACTAAACTTTGATAAGTGACTTAATACTGGTTAAATGCACTTTTCAAGCGATATTGCATGTGTAGGTATTCAAAAAATCAATATCACTTAAAAACAGCTTTTTAACGGGTGTTAGCAGTTTTTGTATGTGAAGCCGTGTGGTAGCTGAAAAAATGCTCTAACTCGCATCTTTGGCCAGTAACGGCTATTCACTAAGTTCCGATATGCAAATCGCTGGTTAAACACTCACATTTTTTTTTCTCGCTTCCAAAAGGGTGGCGAGATCGGAATCGCAATTTGCATATGAAGGAGTTTATTATATTTTTACTATATAGGATTGAAGAGCTTACCCACTTTCATTTTGGCTAAAATTCTATGTTATTAAAAGTTAAGCAGCTCTCTCTCTGTGCAGCTCTTATCGACTGCAAGAGTGAAATTGAAAGTTAATTTCATTTTGCCCATTAAGCAAATACAAACTCGTGCAGTATGGCATTTTTTTTACCAAAACACTAAAAATGTGCAATTTTTCGTAGGGAATACAGTTTTTACATAAATTTCATAGCGTCCAGTAGGAACATGCCAACCCAATCGAAGTTGCAATAATCTTAGCGAAGTTTAGTGAATATGGCCCTTTGTCTTTGTCATTCAACGTTTGCCATGTTCGTCCTAGTGACAAATCGACTGCCTTATGAGATGTTTTCTTAGGTAGTCTTTTTATTAATCTTTCAGCTTCCTTAGGGAAATCATATGCCGGGGTTTCTTCTTCCAGAAAAACCATCAACTGCTGGATATGTTCAAGTAAATTGTATGCGATTCTTGAGGAGGTAGTCACATATATGAAAGACTTCCCTTTTCGCTTTTTCGACTTCTACAGCAAAGTATTGAAATATCAGTATCTTTTTACTATCCCAATTAAGTTGTGGTAACGTCCAATATCATTTCTATAGAGTAACTTTGTTCTGAAAACTATAGGACGTGGGTTTCCTTTGTCTCTTGGAGGTCGCAGACTATGTGCCCTTTCTATCTGTATTGGCAGGGCAAATTCGCTCTAGACCAAGCAGGTGTGGGAGCTCTAATTTGACATTTACTAGATTTTCTCCAGTCACTCTTTCCAGAAGACCGACTACCCTTCAATTATTGCGTCTTGACCTATTTTCAAGGTCATCTATTTTTGCCAACAGATATAATTGCTGCTTTGTCATTTTCGCCATCTGTTATTGAAGGGAGTCTACATCTGAAGTGACTATATTTAGGGTTTGCTCAGTTTGAGTACGTTTTGTATTTATTTGTGCCCCCTGGGTTTTAACCTGGTTAATTGCTTCTCTAAGCAATCCCTCAGAGTAAGGGCAGTGTCCTCTTGTCATGCATACATTAGAAGTATTTATATTCTTACCAGGGAGTTCTGCTTCCTCTGTACTTGTCTATGTTTGTTTCTTTCTTGTGTGTTATCTTGCCCAACTTGCTGTATTTTTGTGGCAGAATTGCCTTTTTTGCTATAGCAGTAATAAGCAATTCCTTTCCGGAGCAGTTTCTAAGTATTCTTGGTGGGTATTTAACAGTGTGCTTTATGAATCTTGAGAATGTTCCACAACCTAGAATCGAAACGTCGACCTTTGATTAAATATTGAATACTAGAAATTAATATTTGAAGACCATGATAGTTCTGCATTTGTTCCTTCTCAGCGTATTATAGCAAACAGAGGTATAAATAATATTGGGTAAATGGTAAATAATATACAATTGATTTAGAAGATATCTACCGATATCAGTTGGGTGTGTATCAAAAATCATTAGATATACTCGGTCCGTGCAGAAAGGCAGGAACTTGTGGCGTGTGTGCCCCTCCCCCTTTTCTTCCTGCTGTGTAAAGCCTTTGTGCACTCCCCTCCCTGGCAGCTAAGCATTGGGGAGGGGGTGGGGCTTGACAGAAGGCTCGAGGGTATGGGATTTGAATTGTGCATTACGTGCAAAGGGGTCGTTTTAAACAGCCCTTCAGGAGTTAAAGATGTCCAATCATCCTCCCTGTTTGTTTACAGAAAATGTTTAAAGAAAAAATATTTTTTTAGGATGTTATTAATATATATTATTGTTATACATCTTTTGTTACAGCTGGTCACAGGGTTTTGGTGCCTGCCAGGCAGGGCAAGCCCAGGAGGTATATATGGGTACCAGGTATAGTGCCAGCCTCACTGGGCTGGTGGAACAATTACGCTAATCCGGCAGTGGGATTCATGAGCCACGGCGATGCCATTGGGCTCTGTACTACGGTCAGGCTGCCTGGCAGGGAATAAGAGTTTTGCTAAACAAACTCTGGTTTAAAATTAAATAAAGCTGTGGCTTTGTTTGTCCTCAAATACTGTGGTTGTCGTTCCTTGGTGGGGGGAAAGTGGGCACTTAGGTCACCATGAAATAAAAAGAAACATTTACTATTAAAAGGTTTTTTTTTTTTTAATAGTGATAAAGGGTCATAGATGTGTCAATCTCCAATTGGTTATTATTATCTGGGTGGATAACCGAATAAAAGCATTAAATATAATGAAAAACAATGTTTTATGAGCTTTATTTTGTACACATGTACAGAGTGAGGACTTTCCAATTAAAGATGGAGGTACATAGTTTGCAGGGAGAAAAAATGATCTGTATTATTGGTCTCTGCACGAAAACCAAAAACACTGCAGTTCTCCATACATCTCATGGTGATCTTCATTTTTAGGCCTATGCCATGTGGACAAATGTGAGGAGTACTCTCTTATAGCTGGGTCTGGGACTTAAGGAGTCAGATACAATTAAAGTTAGTGATGGCAGTAGCTATGGATAGATATTCTCTACACCCTAGACTCCTTCAGACATGTCATGTATAAGAACATTGAGTAATGAAGCGGCTTAAACCCAAACATTAGCCAAAAAAATCCAACCTTTCGGGCGCAACATGCAACCTTTATCAGGGTGAGCCCTCACAGATAAAGATGAAGCCCACACCCAGATAAAGGTTGCATGCTGTGACCAAAACGTCGGATTTTTTTGCTAATATTTGTGCTTAAGACCAATGCCTATATTTCTGTTGGGCAGTCCAGGAATGCCCAGTTCGAGTTGGAGCACTGGTAAAACATGTTTTGGTTACATCAGTTTTCATGAGGAGTGCCTGTGGAACCTTTACTTAGTCATATGTAATATCATCACCATGATTTCACTTCACTCTGAACTCATAGGGAATTTGACATTTGGTGTATAAAAGACCCTTCTGTGAAGGTTCCTGATGTAGGGTTCTCCCAAAGAACGGAATTTCGCAGTACAAGAGATAGAAATACAGTATCACTGTCACTACAATACATAAGGCACGGTTATTAAATATCTCTAAGAATATTCACAATTAGGCTTTAGAAATGATAGAACGTTAAGTTTTTGGTGGGAAGAACATATTTGAATTCAAATTTGATTCTGTCCATATAACCATGGTTGTGCATCAGAATTAAACACATTCCTTTATAATTTAATGCCATTGGAATGGTAGATATAAAACAAACAGTTGTTGAACTAGGGATGGGTTAAAAACTCTGAAACTGAATATAGGATTTTTGATACACAAGATTTTAAGGGTGTTACTGCTACATGACATTTGTAGGGGTGGTAATGCTGGCGGGCAGGTCTAAAGTTATATATAACTTCCTGATTAGGAATGACATGATGCACGGGTATGGTAGTGCGGGTAGGATTCTCACGTTATCCTCAGATACATATAAATGCCTTATACCGTCTTATTTGGCATGGAGCAGGATCATCGAAATGATTATTATCATTGGTATGGTGCTGGTGTCAGATGGATCTCATACAATTTCACATGCTATATCATAATGATACAACATACAACAGACTTATAAACACAACAGCCACATGGGTGTTATCACAGTGCTCTGTGCCCATTTGTTATAAGGTTATAATCCCAATAATGCAAAGATGATAGTCCTTCTGATGATGGCACATTGGCAAGCGTTCACGCAGTCTACGCTATTCAGTACCAATTCTGATTCCTTTGCAGAGAGCATGGGGACAGTTAAAATACAATCCTGTAGAGTGATGTGTTCATTCACATTGATCAACCTTTTCTGCATTGGACAGATTAATCATATGATCTGTGATGCCAGAACAGCCCTGCTGAAGACTTAATCAGACAACATACAAAAGACATTCTGATAGGGTGCGTGCCAGTGGGGCTCAGGAACCCCTTCCCTTTTCTCAGTGCTACGATCATTAAAAATCATACTGAATGTAGTTTTCTTCCATGTCACCTGTGCTTTGTTCTTCCATCTGACATGACTACGGTGACCTCTCTCCAAACATGCATATTTTGTCTTTGAATGTGACCAATGACTCCTTACCCATGCCATCGACTGTTTACTGCCTCCTGTTTTAGCACACACAGGTTCATACTCTCCCAGAAGCTTCATAAAAAGCCTAAAATTCTTCCATTGAAACCTAAGCCGCATATGTACATTTAGCTATTCTCAATATCAAACCTCCTCAGGAAGAAAAAAAAAAAGTGACCGAAACAGTCACTCATTGAAAATCACCTGTAGAATAGAAAATGTCTTAAGAAAAAACAAACAAAGAAAAACACAGGACATTGAACTTCCAATTGCTTATAAATATAATTTATTACCTGTTTAAAAATTTATTATTACACTTTGTACATGTCAGGTCGACTGAATAAATGCAGGCATTTACAAACAGAGTGAAGGAGAAAAAAAGGCTGGGGGAAGAGGGTGAGGAAAGAGAGGCACACCCAGAACAATAAAACTACATCTCCACTGTACAGAAATACAAAGAATGCAACGCTTAGCACTTCTTTCTTAGAACATTTTGTAGAAAAAGGAATTGCATAGTAAATACAGCTGTCGGGAAATAAAAGACAACAACTAAATAGTTTCCTATATCTGTAGAGGCAAAAAAACTAAGTAACACTTTTGTAGCAATACTGCAGCAGTACAAATACTTGAGAATGAAATGCTTCTCAGGTTGAGTGATATCTAGGGTCTTCTTTCTCAGCTACAAGTAACTTGCACACACTACCCTATCAAGTCAATCAATCAAGTCAAATAGCTGAGTACGGTTTAGTAAATATGGGCCCATATGTTGTGTTATCCACATTATTTTCACAGGAGAACCATGTCAATTTACCTTGATATGATAAGATTATAATGTAAGAAAGCTATTAATTTCATATTCTTTTTCATTACGTTTTAGTTGTGGAATGAAATATGTATAGGTAGATTCACTCTTAATATCATCGCAATCAAATTCACCCTTTTGGAATATGTTTTTTTCCCTGTAGTACAAGTACTTGCACTTTTTATTAGAAGAAAAATGGGAGACAGAAGTCTTACAGATGCAGCCACTAGTATCCGATGACTTGCCTGGGAAAATCTGTGACTCTCTCACAATAACACTGCAACATTTCTGTGAGATTTCTGCAGCCAGAATAATGGCCCATTGAATTAACATTGCGGGGGTCCCTGCAGTCCCATTCAAACTGAATGAGACTGCAGGGACCCCCGCTATGTTAATCCGATGGGTCATTAAGCTGGCTGCAGAATCTCACAGAAATGTTGCAGCATTTACTCGACATAGCCACAGTATTTTCCCAGGCAAGTCGTTGGATATTGGTGGCTGCATCTGTATGTGGATAAAATTAAAGATGGCTGCCTTCATGCATTTGGTTATTTGCATGATAAACATGCTCTGGTGCTGTATGGTTGAGAAAATGGCGTTTCCAAAGAATGAAAGAAAAGAAGATGGCTGTAGCATTGCCACAGTTACGGTTCTCAATATACCCTGGTGCCAGCTCAGGATTACCAACCCAACTTCAAGTCATCATGAAATGCTGATCCATTTGTAGTTTTCTAACTACATTTCTGATGCATTTTGACTGATAACAGGCCTGCACGGCTATGGAAAACCGAGACAGAAAATAAAGAGGATGAAACTCCTGGTGAATCGGATGAAGACAAAAAAAAAAAAAAAAGAAGACAACGTGATTAGAAAGTTGGAAAAACATGTCACAGAGAAAATGTACCTTTAATGAGTGTTTTAACTTAATGAGCACAATTTTACATGCTAGGAGAATACCATGATTCTATTACTGCATCCTGTCACACAGCATTGATCATTCTGTAATTTTATGAACTTGGATAGATTATTCTGTAATCAGTTAACTACCCTATTAAAACTCCTAATGAGTAGCTGGCAAGACAAGAGTCTTCTGAGCATAATGTTAAGACATAAGGCTTACCACAAAAAAATACCTGAAAAGACTTTGCTCAGTTATGTTAGCTTTCAAAGCTTTAGGAAAGGCTCTGTTGAATTGACCTGTATTTTCCCAATCAGTGTCATTCCAATTGCCTATCTAAAAGCTAAATAAAAAGAGTTACTGTATATATGTATGCAGGGGGAAAAAATCATGGTGCAATACATTTCAGTTCAGTCTGTGCACACTTTAAACAGTGGGATTAAGATAATTACAGTAAGTGAATCAAAATGGCTACACAGTCGCAGTGCTATGGAACTGAAAAACAGCCGAGCATGCATGTCCTTATTCAATGATTTTCAATTGAAGACAAGATTCTAGCAAGACTTATTCTAGTCCTAAAAACAGGCATTGTACACAACAGGGTACACATTTTAAATAGTATGTGACAAATGACGTGATAAATGAGACGTCATTTTAAAACAAAAACTTAACATAACTAAAAGCGAGCTTAGAAAAACAAAGCACAGAAAATATAACCTTTTCTAATGGGAATATTGCCCAGACGGTGGCCCGAAAATATATGTTTACAAGCAACTGGCACGTAAGGGGGTCAAGTGCGGAAGCAAAAGGCAAATGCACTGTGAATGCAAAATAATCTAACAAAAGAAAAAGGGAAGGTCTTTGCTGCAACGTCTTTGCTTTACGTTTAGGTTGAATCTTTACCAAGACAATACCAACACCTTGCAATTGTATTTCAGAGGCACAATATTCCTCATAAATATACCCCGATAATATAAGAAGCATGAACAAAATAATTGCCACCTGCCCAGAGTAGATGGTAGTATGTGAAGACAGGAAAAAAAGGGAAACCTCTCTACATACAGAAAAGTGAGAAGATAATCTTCTGTTTCATCACAATCACCATCTTAAACTCATCAGTTGTTCTTAATGAATTAAGTAGGATGAGTCCCTCTTACATGAGACAAAAAAATGTTCTCCTTCCAAATTTTGATATTATACTTAAATCAAAATATTTAAATTTCTAAATGAGACGGTAATTTTATTGAAAAGCAAAAATGCAGTTAAATTAGTAAACTTTTTTTTTTTTTAGATTAATACAAGATGATGTGTTTATGCATTTTGAGTCATGTATTCTGTACCTCATGAAATCCTCTACACCGTTGTAACTATGTTAGGCTGTGGGAGGCCTACAGTTCATGTGTTCTGATTTGCAGAGCCATCCACGACTAGGGAAGAGGTTAATGATATTGTATATCTTCCAACTCACTTACTAAACAGTGGTTACCAGACATATACAGCCTCTCACTAGAATGTATACTACAGCCCCACTAACACCATTTAATAGGACAGTGTCATTCACATCTAGAAAATTATAAATATTTTTAAAACGTGCAGCCAGTGATATTTTTCCCCTGCAATTTAAAGCTGCAGTTCAAGAAATATCCTACAAGTTTTTTTTGTTTAATAAATGCGTTCTGTACTATGAGAAAATACTTTTAGCATTTAAAAAAAAACAAATGTTAGACATGTTTTAATGTATTCTAATGTAACACGCATTTTTGTTTCTATAGCAACCATTTACAAAGTCACATCCCCTTCCTCTTCTAAAAGAGACTCTGGCTCTTGAGCCCTGCCCTCTCTCTAGCAGTGCATCAATTTTATCTAGTGCTTGCCTGGTCACATGATCTTCTTTACAGAACTTTGCTTCCTGGGTAACCTTCTGCAGCACTAACAGAGATTTAATGAACCCTGAGCAGAATCTTCGGAGATCGATTACAGGAGAATGGATCGATCGGCAACTTAGCTAATCACTTGTCAGTGTGCAGATTGTATTGATGCACATATTTATTTTAAAACGGCAGGTTTAAATGCAGCTTTAAGTGAGAAACAAAATTGTATTGCAGTCAAATGTGTCACGGGACACTTATGTGAAGAGTTTTGAAAAATATGTAGTGAACTAGCCTTTGAATTAAATGTTCATGACACGAGTTCTTAATGGCGAAATGAAGAACAGTCTAAGTTGTTAACGTTTACAGCAAAGCCAATGATACAGAAACAAATTTCAAATAACAAACGTTTACTGATTCCTCATTTCGTTATTTAGTACTGCTAATGGCTACTGACCAGTAATTCTTCTCCCTAGATCAAAGCCCTATCAAAAGTACTGTATATTGGACCATTACATAACACATTAAAGATCCCATGTATTATCTCTGTTGCCCTCTAACCTTGCTAAACCACAGTAGGCAGTGGTAGAAGTGTTTTAGCATATGCCCTTTTCTTTGTAAACCTACTTGTTTGCTTATTTGCAATTAGAAGGTGTAATGCAGGGCATTTCTTCCCTTCCACTCTGAGTGATAACACACATTTAATATAATTGCATCCACCAAGTTTTTCTAAATGTTGAAGGAAGATTCTGAAAATTACTTTTTCTTAAATGTATTTTAACATTTTCAATGGGGAATCTATCATACTTCTATGAAGATGGATTCACTACAAAAATAAGCACATCATCTGCATCTAACTTTACTCACCTATGTAGAAACAGATACAATATCCATATAAAATCAACCAGACTACACAGCAACATTGTTTAGTGTGTAAAGACAATATCATGAGAGCTTCCTTTAGTTTAAATATCAACATTTGATTTGCAAATACATTTTTGCATATGTATTTGCAAAACTCAGAGGAATATTGTGTGCTTATTTTTACAGCGGATCACTTCATACCCAACAGACAGGAATGATCAAAGGACCGAATTGAAATTAGCTTCTTTATATTGCTTGTATCAACAGTGAGTGGTTATTGCACTGTGGGAGCCATTGTTTGCAAAACACCATTTAGATGGACTTGCCAATTTGTTGCGTTAGAGAGCAACAGGCTCTAACACCATAGAAACCAAACTGGCAGACAGCAGAACATTCTTCTATCAGTGTGGAATACTTTAGGGAAGAGCTTTGGGAAACATAACATGTGTAATGATCTTTTTTTATTCGGGCAGGAATTGGAGAATGTTCCTTCAAGTAGCTGGTTCATGCGATAAACATTCCTTAAACAATGTATGAAGTGTTACAGGACATTTCCTGTTCTCCTGTACTTAATATAAAGTTCACAGTGGCTATGAAACAAAGATTTGGGCTTCAATGAAACTGAGGTGCAGGCATTTATCATAATCTTTCCACTTTTAGCTGTCCCATGAATCATTAGAACAATCTGTAATATTAAAAAAATGAAAATAAAATGACTTGGACATTATAACTAGTAAAGACGCAAAGAGATACGGCATTTGTTAAAGCAGAAAAAGGTATTTACTAGTAAAGGTATCTGTGTTAAAAAATACTGAACATCATGTAATAGTAAAAGTAACCACTGAAGACACTATTTTCCAAATCTGTCAGGAATATCTTTGGGAAAAAAAAATGATCTTTGTCAATACTGACGTCTTCTCAAGCAACCCAAATTATATTTGCTTTCTGATCATGACGCATCATTTGTGAAATCACTTAAAAAAATAAAGTCTTGTCTTGCCAAGGATGTTGGCAGAGGAATGCTTTGCTGCTTAGCACTTAGACTATTGGGTTTCCCAATGCTCACATTGAACTCTGTTTCAACAACAGATCTGGAAACAGAAAATCAGGGCATGAGGATTATCTGACACTTTATGCAGTAATCAGTGCGCAATCTGAATTTCACTGGAAATTGCTTTCCTAAAATAGCCTCAAGTGGGACACATCTTCAGATGGCTTACACAAAATATAAATAGTCATGGAACAGTATCAATAACCCCTGTCCATTATTGGATGTAAACAACGTCCATTGGAACTGGGATTGTAAAGAAAGTTTATCCATGTACCTGGATAGCAATAAAACGCGTTTCCTAGGAAACTGTAAAATCCTGTACCAAGCCATGTATAGCCACACTGAATAAGCATCAGGTTGGTTTATAATTTTCAAGATACAGCTTTGCATGTTTTTTTTTCATTTATGTGGTAATATACAAGAAAGGTTTATATCAAAGTCATTTGAAATATTATATGTCAAATTCATTGGTCTGTATACTTTTTTCCCATGTTTTTGTTTAACCTATTTGTAACTTTCATAGATGCCATTTGTTGATAAGCTCCTCCATCTTCATTTTTAGAGTGAATCAATATTTTCCTTCTACTGCCATAGAAAAAACTGTCTCGTGTCTGCCCATTTCCTCCAAGACTGCAGCCAGCGTGCTGAGGTTTCCATCTGGGTAGTTCTGGGCTTCCCACAGATCTAAGATCACTCCAGTGGGGCTGGGTTTTGTAGCAAAGTAATTAAGATACCTGCAGGAATGTAAAGATACCACATGTCAGCTCATTTCAAGCAGAAACTTCCACATGATCATTTTTATAAAGGCTGTGAAGAGAGCAACTGCTCAGAGATAAGCTCAGTGGGATATGTGTCAAAGTTTCTAGTTTCATATCTATCCCTAGATCTTATCATTCATGTTTACCGTGAACACTTATTCAGTGGTCTGATGTGGGAAAAGTGCCTTACATAATCCATAACATATAGCCAATGCTATTGCACACGTGGGTGAAATCGCACAGTAGCCCCACTCCCTTCTCGCACGCAGCTGATTAAAACAATGGCTGCTTCTCTGGCTGGTGCGCTGCGCATGTCCAGCTGCAGCACACCAGCGGGAGCAATAACATCAACTACATCTGTACAAAACTTCTTTAATGCCCCATGTGCTTCATCTTCAAAGGAAAAAACAAAATAAACCTCCTCGAAGCATGACCAATCAAATAAAGATTCTTTACATTTTCACTTCCTTTATTCATTTGTTAATTTTAGACTATTTTTGCTGATCAATATATTGAGAGGATTTCATGTGTTTTTTTGATAACATCTATTTCGTATAAAGTTCCTCTATCCCAAATCTATCTTAAAGTACTGTGGCCGCATGTCGGGTCTGTCATGTTGAGTGTGCGTGGTCCTTGGCGCTAAACAATATGAATCAAAAGCACAGCCCATAATAGTAGTCTGTTCGTGTACAGATGGCGTTAAAGCACTGTTATTGAGCAGACTGTAGCTGTGAATGTTTGGAGTGTATGAAGCTACTATATAATATTACTAAAGCTTTAGACAATTTGGAGTATCAAACTTAATATCACATCATATGAGGACATTATTACTTTTTGGGTTATCCTAGGGATACTTTTTTGTATTCATCTTGAATGAACTCTAGCATAGCTGTGGATTTAGTGCTTTATTCGTGAAGCCAAAATGCAGCCAACCACATTATGAGTGGCTTACAATTGCTATTGACTTGAACAAGCTTTCAGGCTTCACAAATAAGACTCAGTCATATGCAAGCACCACATACATATTGTGCTCCAAAGGAGTGCCTACTGTGATGTTGACTGGTTTGCTTATTGTGAAAGTCAGCACCAGCAATACTGTGTACAGCGTTGTTTTGACAACAAAAGTTACAGGAGGTGACATATACAAAATATGTTAATAAAGTCTGCCTGCTATCAGGGTGCTGTAGGTTTCATGTCTGTCTGATCTCCTGTGTGTTATTGTGCTATTGGTAAGCACTACACCTACCTGTCTAACTTCAGCTTGTGGGCCAACATCCTCCAGTCGTGTCCTCTCGTCTGAGGAGCATCAAGGCTGCTGCAGAGCTTCTGTCGAATAGTTAGGGGAATACTGAACGTACTCGGTCCTACAATGGTAGTAATGGTACTTGCTGAATCCATGAGAGGGAAATCAATAATGCAGCTAGGTTCCTGCATAAACAAGAACAAACAAATCATTTATATTGAAGATGATTTCTGTTTATGGATTAGTGAACACCTTTCTTTTCAACTTTATTAAAGTGCTTGGATTAAAATCCAATACTCCCCCTGTTTACTAGCATCATATTTCTAGCCAGCTGAAGGGGAACACAATATTTATAGCTGACTTAACAGAGGTTTCAGATTTATTGTTCTCCATGGAATCTTGGCCTATGTGGAGAACACAGGCATGACTCAATTAGAGCAAGTCTTCAAAATCATTCAGGAGACAACAGAACAATTGCTTTCTACATAAAAATAAAAAGCAATATAAAGTAGGAGCTAATTTTATTGCCGTGCATATGAAGAACATTTAAGTATTTATCGCAGTATGCTTCTGATATTACATGACAAGCTTTTCTAATTGAAAACGGTAAAATAAAGCCCATGGTAAATGTATTCATGATATTCTTAAGATACTGTTTTCATGTTGCTAATTTAGTAATTATTCATAAAAAAAAACAGTCATGCTTACTGCAATCAGCCAATAAACTTTATGGTCATTAGTGCATGGTAAATGGCATTGGGCTTTTGTGAATAAGATCCACCGCCCCTCTGGCAAATTGCGACCCCTCAGAGTGATCACGATTGCAATATCCCTTTATCCGGAAGGAGGAGGAGCTCCTAGAGTGCCAGACCCCATGACGAAGTAGCTATGTCCTGGAGCACCCAGAAGGTTAAAGCTTAGAATAATTAAGAGATAAAAATAAGTGACAGTTAAAAAAAAAAAAAACTACTACTAATATTTGTTTTTATTTAGTCAGGAAAGTCAATATGAAGATAGCTTGTTAAGATGAAACAAGAGTTTGCATAAATAAACAAATCAAATTTGTTGGCTGATTATTTCAGGAGTACAGAGTTCCCTTCTTCAGGCATGAGTGATTTGGAAAGCTTGCAGCTATTACTATCAGCCAAGAAAGGGATAAAGTTGACCAGGAAAGGTGTTGCCTTTCTTCTGATAAACTGTGTTTCAGATAATATGCAGGCTGGGACTAGGCCACTGAAAATTCCCACTGGGACTCGGAATCATACGGGCCCTCAAAATCTAGACTGCTCAAGTCTCACAGAGTGACTGCAGAGTCCTGAAATCTTTGGTACACTAAGTGCCAGTATGGGTTGGCGTATACAATCATGCGTCAATGACCCTTGACTTGAATTGCAATTAATCTGCCTATAAGGAGGCTATCAGGATCTCCATGACAATCTGTGTGCAAGTGCGGCTGCAGGGAGAGTAAATCTGCTCTTTCTAGATCAGTGTATATATTTAACTCTCTGTCAGTTTGCTCTGCATCTATGACTCTATGTATGTGTGTCTCTATAGTCTGATTTCCCCTCTGGGCCCTTGGTAACCCATTTAAGCTGATGCATCATGGGCTCCATGTGAATGGATATTCCAGGCAAAAGGTGACACATTGTGTGCTCATTTGCATGTAATTTCCCGGAATCCCTTTCTGCAGTGGGAGCACTGTATGCGAGATGATAATGGTTGAAAGACAGGGTTGCAGACCTCTCTAAGACATTTGAATGTGCTCACAAGTGATATTCTTTATTGGCATAGAGAGAAGAGAGAGGAGAGAGAGGAGAGAGAGAAGAGAGAGAGAGGAGAGAGGAGAGAGAGAGGAAAGAGAGAGGCGAGAGAGAGGAGAGAGAGTAGAGAGAGGGGAGAGGGAAGAGAGATTTTTTTTAATGTCATTAATTATTGTAATGATGTTTTACCAAGTATATGGAACATAGCACATTATGATTCCCAGGTTACTAAATCTCAGACTGTATTGTATACAAATTATACTTTTTTTGCTAGAGGGATTTAATAGAAAAGCTTGCGGTAACCACTTTTAAGAATTGTTGTAATCAATCAAACGGTTTTATTTGGATGACTTTCCGCTTGTATACCTGCAAACCCCTCCATACCTGAAAATAAAAGATACTGATCCTTTTGCATGAAAAGCAGCCAGAATGAACTAAATGAATCAGCTACATAGATGTAATCCAGTCTACACATCACTGCCAGTAGATGACTATGGTTCTCTGTGGCATGCACAATATGTTTAAGTTAATGGCAACCATACCAGAAGGTAGCTCAACCCAAGAGCAGAAATGTAATGTATAATTGAAACCAAGTCTTACACCTTTGAAGAATCAGAATACTCTTCAGCATATATCTTTACTCAACGCCTCCAACCAACACGCCTGAACTCAATCAATTGGTTCATTGTACATGGACACCGAATAGGTATCATTTCCCTGGAAAAGCCAATAGTAGCTTGCATTTGCCATTAGTAATGACTAATTTTAACTTAGGGATAAAGTTTGAGAAAGAAACATTCTCCTTGGATGGATGGATTGATACATACCTCAGAGGCTATGCAGTTGAGCTGAAAGATCTGCCCTTCTCCTTCTACCTGTCTTACACACAACTTGCAAGCCAGCTCTATAGTGCTCAGGCTGAAGCGTTCCAAGGTAAAAATGCAGTGAAGATTCCTTTGACATCCACTCCAGATGTGATAAAAAGGAATTTCCTAGGAGATTACAGAGACAAGGGAAGGTATTATTAGTTTACACCAGAAAATACATCATGTGCTCCGGAAACAAAATTTATTTTCCATGTAATTTATTTAGTGTACCATACTTGAATTGCTATCTGCTCCAGACAATTTATGCAAAGTGAAAGCATGGAAAGAGAACATCTGCATTGCAACACAGCCACATATTGGAAATTCTATACTTTAAAAGCCTGCAAGTAGAACTGAGTGCAGCAGCAGCAGCAGCAGCATCTTAGCAAAACCTTTCCTCCCCCTCACTCAGAACAAGAAATCTGGGCATCTGCACAACAGATGCCACTAAGTGACAGACATAATGCCAATAAAAATACAACTTGTACTACAAGGACCAGTTCTTGTTATTCGCAAGGAGCCTGTCCCTTTGCAGTACAGGCAATATCCTGCCTCTTGCTGCAGCCAGTACTTCAGCACATTATGAGTACATATTGCGCAGGCCCCCTGGGATGGATGGGCTATGGAGTGAAACCTGGTTAATGGAAGCTGAAATCACTGAAAAGAAGTTGTACAGCCTGCAGGCAATGGGGTGAAGATGCTGACCTAGTACTCTATCCAATCTACACTGAGCCACTCAAAACAACACTGTTTAATAGAGATGTGCAAATGCCATCAAATGTTTTTGCTACATTTTTGTCACAAATTTCTCTTACATTTCTCGTTTTCTACTAAGTTGACACTTGCTCAAAGATGCAAGAAAATTGCAGTATACAGGGTGAAGTGACCTCAGGTCACATGATCCCAAGCTGTCTTCAATGATGTTTCGCCTAGTTGGCACATCCCTACTGATGAAAGCTTCTCAGGGGGGTAGCAGAATTGACTAAGGCCGCGCTTACAGTAGCGGCGACATGCTCGCGACCGCTGACGTCAAACGTTGCCATAGCGATAGTTGCACATTTGTGCAGGAGACCTCAGCAGGGCAACAGGGAGCGTGGCGGGGGCGTGGCCCATGACGTCATGCGAACGGCTCGCCATAATTGGCTGAACCGCTTCACGTGCTGCTGACGTCACACGGCGGCCGCACACCAACACAAGATCCACTGACTTCAGCAATTTTGGGCGCCATGTCGCTGCGCAGCTCTGTTGTGGTCGCGCCCACAATGGTCACCCACAACAGACTTCATGTTTTTGTTTTCGTGCTGTGCGCCGTCACCGCCACTGTAAGTGCAGCCTAAAGCAATAGAAATAGCAGAGATGTTGTGTGAAACAGGATAATAAATGATCACCAGAAAATCCTTTCCCCCGCTTTCATTATATTGCATTATCACTTTATTCCTATATGGTGTTACTAATGAATTGAGTATCATCCCTAGAACAATACACATGTGACTCTCTGCTGGGAACAGTTTACCTGTGCCTGAGGCACAAGGAGCAAATATAATCTTCCCCAGTGCGCATGAAGCCTGCATTGGCATTCAACATGTCTCCCACTTCACAGCTCTTTAAAATGTTTTAACCCAGGCTGTGCTGCAAAGCTGTGTAATACGGCAGGCATAAGCTTATAGGAGACCATGTTAAAATGGATTTGAAGTAAAATGTGACACTGTGTGCTCATTTGCATGTCATTAGCCAGAATCCCTGGCTGCAGTGGAAGCATTGTATGCTAATAGATAATGGGAAAAGCCAGGATTGCAGAACTGTCTGAGACATGCCAATGTGCTTACAAGAGGTATTTTTAGTTGCTAGGTTTTATTTTATACTTCACCTGATATTTGGCTAACAATTTGCTTTTCCAAAGGGAGTGTGGGATATCATGTATGGACAAACGCAGGTTGTGAGTGCTTCCTTTAAAATGAAGAGTTTTGGGTTCATCCAATAATTGTCCTCCGACCTTCCTCTCCTGTTGTATCACTTCCTATTTTTATTGAAATAAAAAAATATAAACCCATTTGTATTGTACTGTCAATCATTAAAACGTGCTAGCTAATGACAGCATCAATGTTTAAATATACATACCTGTACATAATTATTAGAGAATGGAGCAATGTAAAAAGTGTAAGAAAATGTTACATCCACTTTAGACTGATTTAGTAATGTGTTACTGAAAAAACATTGGTACTTTCTGAAGAAGTCATATGTAAAATGATATATACTACATGCAACAGGAACTTTAGGACACACAAACATGACAATATTTCAAGAGAACCACTGTGCCTCAAGAAGAAAGTTTTTGACCAGTGTATTCTGCTTGTGCTCATGTATAGATGTGAAACTTGGACCCTTAATGCAAAGATAATTCTTAGAATTCAGACAACGTAAAGAAGTATGGAGAGATGTATGCTGGGTATTACATGAATAGGCCGAAAAAAAGCAACCGTCTGTGATATCATCATAAGGATAAAGAAATTAAAATGGCAGTGGGCCTGACATCTCGCAAGTACAAGTGACCATCGTTGGTCAAAGATGGTATTTGACACTTTCCAAGAGAGATTAAAAGACCAAGACGATGACCAAAAGTTAAATGGGAAGATGAAATCAGAAAATTTGTTGGAGCAACGTGGAGAAGAGAGGCTTGCAACTATAGTACCTGGAAGTTCATTTGGGAGGCCTTCACGGAAATAGCCGTGTTAGTCCAGTTGCGATAGTGCAGAATAAATGAGTTCTTCAGTATTAGGTGATACCTTTTTTATTTGGACTAACAATTTATGTCACAGGACAAGCTTTCGAGAGTTCTCTTCTCTTCCTCAGGTTTACAATATTCAGTCAGTGTAACTCAGCAGCTACAATGTATTTTTATATATCTAAGGTAACATTATCAATTGTTACAGTTTGCATCTTAATCTGTTGCTAATATTCTCAGCAGTTAATCACAAACAGGAAAGTGTTCTAAAGATCATGCTGGGGAAGTGGGCTTAACTTGCTATAAAAATCAAAGGATGCTCAATATATAAAAACTCATTAAAAATGGCATTAAGAGTTGAATTAAAAAAAGTAGTAAATATTATCTAATGCTACAGTACTGATTCATTATTATTAAAAAAAAAAAAAATGAATGTAGGATATTGCTTGAATTGCTCATTTAAAGCAGCAGTCCAAGCTGCATTTTTTAAACTTTCTTTCATAGGATTGAAGCAGCAGGTCTCCGGAGCTGAATTGCGTTGAATTTAGCCCCAAGGACCCCCTGCTCCCCAAGATAATTGCCTCTGTAGAGTTGCCGTAGCTGCTCCAGCTGGGCAGCGCGGGATATCAAACTGAGCTTAAATGTCAAGCATCATGCGGGCCAATAGGAAGCTGTGATGTCATCCCTTGCGTCTTCCTATTGGCCCGCGTGATCAGGTGCTTTATACAGCACTGAGGTACCGGCAATCCATACAGAGGTAAGTTTCTCAGGAAGCAGGGGTCCATGGAGCTGAAATGAATGTAGAATTTTGTTTAATTCACATATTTGCTGCAACCTACTGACTGACTGCTGTGTGCTGCTGTGTCAGTCATGCTGGTGTTCTCAGTATTGAATCTATTATTTTTCGCCTTGTGCACACTTTACTCTAGGTGACTTACATATTGGAAGAGTGCCACTTATGTACGTATGTATACACACACTATATATATAAATATACAGCTCAACCCCGTTATAACGCGATCCGTTACAACGCGAATCCGCTTAGAACGCAATGTAAGCGTGGCTCCCAATTTTCGTATTTATGAAAACTTTACAACGCGATTATTGGTATCTTAAATACTTTATTGTACAATGCATACAATTGTACATTATTTCTAATGCGATCCGCTTATAGTGCGATGAATTCTTTGGACCTCAAGCACAGCGTTATAAGGGGGTTGAGGTGTATTATTACTGGCTATGCATCTTAACCAAGGCTGTTCTCAAAGCTGTGAAATGCTTAAGCTTATGGGGAACATGTTAAATGGTTTTGAAGCAAAAGGTGGCACTGTGGGCTCATTCGCATGTCATTTCCCAGAATCCTTTGCTGCAGTGGAAGTGCTGTGTGCTGGGTGATAATGGTGAAAGGTAGGGTTGCAGACCTGTCTAAGACATGCAAATGACAATACAGTAATATTTTCATTTGCTTTATGCTTTACTGTGGAGGGTTTTTGTCACTTTTTTTTACCCACCATAACTTAACTAAGTGTGGTGAAACCTATCCCTGCTTAATTTTGCAAAGCCAGTATAACCAACCCCACACTGAGGAGACCCATTAAGGTCAAAACAGCTGTCTGTGGGTGGGTTTACTGTCTATGCATATTAACCCAGGTTGTGCTCAAAGCTGTGAAATGCAGCAAGCTTAAGCTTATAGGGGACCACGTTAAATGGTTTTGAAGCAAAAGGTGGTACTGTGTGCTCATTTGCATGTCATTTTCCAGTATTCCTTGCTGCAATGGAAGTGCTGTGTGCTGGGTGATAATGGTGAAAGGCAGGGTTGCAGACCTGTCTAAGACATGCAAATGAGCATACAGTAATATTTCCATTTGCTACCCTGCACTGACTAATCAGCCTCTGATGAAGTCACGCGACGTGATGAAACGCGTAAGGGTGTGGTGACGTCATTGCATACTGATGTGTGAGAGGAGTTCATGAGCTGCCTGCAAAATCTATCCAGCTGATCCTCCCCCACCCCCCCTCCTGTTGTTTACTCCACACGGAAGGGAACTAAGTGAGGCAGTGTGAGAGGCTGAAGACGCTGGGAGCTCGTACTGAAGCTGCATGCAGAAATCCTTGATAATCAGGTGCACAGTATCATACATTGACTCCTCCACCTCTGTTTGATGACTCGCCCTAGAGATTTCTCTCAAATGTTTGTGTTCTTTTAGGATCCTGTAAGTGTACTTCCCAGGGACTGCTTCTTTTTATTAAATATACCCATTTTTATATCCAGTTACATGCTATGGGGCCTGCGCTTCTTTTTGTTTTGTTTCTTCAGGTGTATAGTGGGTGGCTACACCACTTTGTTGAAGCTGCAAGGAGCTCCTGGGAGCTATCTGTTTGCTGGGACTCTTTCACTCCCTATGGATTATTATTAAGTGAAATAATTTGGACTTTATCCTTATTTTGGATTTTTCACACAGTTTTTTCACTACATCACTTGTTTGGTTTAATTAATTATTTATACATTCATATATTTTATGATTAGATTTGTTAGTTATAACACTTATTAATATTTAGATTTTCACATGTACACTAATTAGCTTAATCACGGTTTCACTTCACTAAGTAGCACTACTCTGTGTGTGTGTTTATATATATATATATATATATATATATATATATATATATATAAACACACACACAGAGTAGTGCTACTTAGTGAAGTGAAACCGTGATTAAGCTAATTAGTGTACATGTGAAAATCTAAATATTAATAAGTGTTATAACTAACAAATCAAATCTAATGAGCATACAGTTGTATTTGCATATATATATATATATATATATATATATATATATATATATATATATATATATATATATATATATATATATATGCAAATACAACTGTATGCTCATCTGCATGTCTTAGGCAGGTCTGCAACCCCGCCTTTCCCCATCATCACCCAGCATACAGCACTTCCACTGCAGCAAGGGATTCTGGATTCTATATATATATATATATATAATACACTGCATTTTCTTCAATATTGAGGTTTGCTATTTTACTATTTTTATCTCCAATTTTTAATTACAAGCAGCAATAACATCTCCATCTTATAGGGTTCACTATAGAGAGGAACTTAATTAATTTTCTAAAGAGCCTTTGCTGAACCAGGTGAATTCATAATCTAATATTTTTGCTTGTTTATTAGTCATTCGAAGAAAAAGGAACATAATTAGAAACCATCAAGATTTAGGTTGATGGAAATCAATCACTTCTCGTTTATTTGTAGTGTGTCCTAATTACCTCATCAGGATGTCTAAACAGCAATCAATAGTAATCATCTGATTACAATAGATCTTCATTTATGACTAAATTGCCTCCTTGGGTCATATAAAGAAATATTCATAGTACTATAGTATATGAGGTCATTGTGTGGCTTGGTCCATCCAACACAAACATTTATCTGTATAACTCAATTGCAGAGACCACTAATGTTTCTTCTGACAAACTGGTCACAAAATAGACTTTAAAAAAGTGACTGCTTTGATAAAAAGCACTAAACTGTACAGCTAACATAACCAACACAATTAACTAATTGGTATGCAAATGTCATTTGATTCTTGCAGTAATAGAAACTCAGCCTCACATTTCTACCTATCGATAAGGCAGAAGCATTCCATCGAGCATGGTGCCGGACACAATGTCAGACACCTGTAGCTGTAGGAAACTGCAGCATCAGCATCACCTGTTCACAAACACAGAGGATCATGCAGTGGGGGTATCATTGTTTAATGAATGTCAAAAAGATAACTCTGAGCTATTTAATGAAAAATGAAAAACGCACCACAGCTTCCATTCACCATATGACCTTTGATTTGAAGCCATAAACAAGTATTCCATACCTACTGCTACAGTGAGGTAAATGAAATACACAGTAGAGCATGTCATTAAAAAAGGATTACATGAGGAAAGGCAATCCTGTTTTCATTAAAAAAAAAACAAGAACAAAAATGGAGAAAGTGCAATGCAACGCCAATAGAATTATTCCGTTTTAATATTTGATAAAAAGGTAAGTACAGGCATACCCCGTATTAACGTACGCAATGGGACCGGAGCATGTATGTAAAGCAAAAATGTACTTTAAGTGAAGCACTACCTTTTCCCACTTATCGATGCATGTACTGTACTGCAATCGTCATATACGTGCATAACTGATGTAAATAACATGTGTAACAAGCTCTATAGTCTCACCGCTTGCTCACAGCTTTGGTACAGGTAGGCAGCCGGTATTGCTGTTCAGGACGTGCTGACAGGCGCATGCGTGAGCTGCTGTTTGCCTATTGAGCAAGATGTACTTACTCGCGAGTGTACTTAAAGTGAGTGTCCTTAAACCGGGGTATGCCTGTAATGCACTTACAATATCATAGTTTACAGCATAACAGTCCAACAGAGCGTTTGCTCAGTACTGGACCACGCTGTTTGCTCAAGCTCCACACCGCTTCCCTCCGCCATAAAGTGGACTAGTTTCTATTATTAGATCTAGAGATCATCATCACTCCGGTTTTGTATTTCCCCTTTCTTAAGCACATTTGGTTGCTTTTGTGATGTGTTTACAGTAGATAAGTATATTTGGTTTGTGTGTTTCAAATAGTCTGTGTCCCTGTATAGATTTCTGTCCCCTATGGAAGGGGAGTAATTATCACTCATACTGTTGTAGCCATGCCTGGTTTTGGCTACCAGTCTGCCCTACCTGACATGTAAGTCCTGGTAACAGTGCAGGCAATGTCAGGACCAATCCATGGATTTTCCCCACAGTAAGCAGCTCTCTTGAGTGGCAGGAGATGAGGTGGGACAAAGCCGGTGTTCTGTCCAATTCTGGGCTCAGACCTTGTACCTTCCCCCTCTGTACTTAAGAGGCTGCCCTGCTAAATGTAGTCAGTGTGTCTCTTCCCTTGAAAGAGACAGGAACTCACACAAGAGTGTAGCCGGCATTGGCACCTACTGTCCACTCCCTTTGGGGAGTTGAGTGATACATTTCCCCTGCCTCTATTAGGGAGTCAGGGAAGAGATAGGACTGGCTCTGGAGGCCTTGAGCCCCAGAGTTGGATGTCCAGGGACTGTCCTGAGGTGGAAGACCTGCTAGTTGTACTGTGCAGAGAGAGTACTGTGCTGTGTATGCAGAAGGAATAAAAGGTTCCAGTCAATATACTCCTGCCCAGTGTGCAATCTGTATAGGGGGGTAGAGTAGTTTTTCTGCAGGTTTGCCTTCATACTACTGGAGCCTGCAGCAGATGGAGGCGCTATACCAGTAGAGATAAAGACCAGTAATGTACCCCAGAAGCCTGTCCAGACATCCCCACTAACACCGGCAGACAACTCAGCATCCTGTGAGCTACAGGTAGCCAGCACTATACACCATATAATGGCAGAATCTCCCAAAGGATGGGGGAAACAGCGTTCCTCTGTGTTATACACACACACAATTTTTTTTGTCACTTTTTTTACCCACCCTATCTTAATTAATGTGTGGTGGATACCTATCCAAGCTTCAAATTGCAAAGCCAGTATAACCATCCTCACACTGTTGAGACCCAGGTCGAAATGGCTGTCTGTGGATAGGTTTACTGGTTATGCATCTTAACCCAGGCTGTGCGGAAAATCTGTGCAATGCAGTAAGCATAAGCTTATAGGGGTCCATGTCAAAATGGATTTGAATCAAAAGGTGGCACAGTGTGCTCATTTGGCTGTCATTTCCCAGAATCCCTTGCTGCAGTGGAAGCACTGTAGGCTGGGCAATAATGGTGAAAGGCAGGGTTGCAGACCTGTCTAAGACATGCAAATGAGCACACAGTAATATTTCCATTTGCTATATATATTGGCTAAAAGGAGCATAGTGGCAAGACGCCGCTCTTTCAAATTGCATCACACCAAAAAGAACCAAAACAAGCATCCTTATACTGTACAAAGTCCAATCTTCAGAAACTCGTGAAGTCATAATCACGATTGAGATCATGGGGATACAAAGTCCCCAATTTGTGTATCCAGAAGGCTTCTTATTTTTTAAGGATTAAAACCCTGTTGCCCCCACACCTCAGTTTAAAGACATGGTCTATAACTTGTACCTGTAACTGGCTAACGCTGTACCCTGCTGACAAACAAATCAGCGGACACTGGCTGATCTTGTACCCGACATCTGATATTGGATTTGTATTGGCTCACCCTCTCCTTAAGTTTCCCGGGTGGTCTCACCAACATAAGCCATGCCGCAGGGACACAATCAAATACACCATTTGTCATAAATGGTACCTTTTCAGGTAGGGCTAAAGTTGTAAGTGGATGTACCTCAAGGATCTGTACTGGGACCCCTGCTTTTTAACTTGTTTATTAATGACCTTGAGGTTGGCATAGAGAGCAAAGTCTCTATCTTTGCTGATGACACTAAATTGTGTAAGGTAGTAAAATCAGAGCAGAATATCATTTCTCTCCAGAAGGACTTGGATAGACTGAAAACTTGGGCAGGTAAATTGCAGATGAGGTTTAATGTAGATAAAGGTAAGGTTATGTATTTTGGAAACAAGAATAAACATGCGATTTACAGATTAAATGGGGCAAAATTAGGTTAATCCTTGATGGAAAAGGATTTACGAGTGCTGGTGGACAGCATGCTTAGCAATAATACCCAATGTCAGGCAGTAGCTGCAAAGGCAAATACAATCTTATCTTGCATTATACAGGGTATGGATGAAAGGGAAGTAAGCATAATTATCCCACTATATAAAGCATTAGTAAGATCACACCTTGAATTTGGAGAACAGTTTTGGGCACCACTTCATAAAAAAGACACTCTGGAAGTAGAAAAAGTGCAAAGAAGAGCCACCACATGAATAAAGGGGATGGAAAATCTGACCTATGAGGAGAGGCTAGAAATTAGATTTACATTAGAAAAGAGTTGTGTCGATAAAGGGTCAATACAAGAACTATTCATCCCAAGGACAGGACAAATGACGCAGGGTCATCCCTTAAGGTTAGAAAAATTGAGATTTCACCAGCAACAAAGGAAAGGATTCTTTACTGTAAGGACAGTTAAAATGTAGAATTCATTACCCATGGAGGCTGTGATGGTGAATACAATAAATACTGTATCTTTAGAAAAAAGGCTCAATATCTTTTTAGAAAGAAAATACAAGGACATACCAAATAAGTAAACATGGGAAGGATGCAGATCCAGGAAGAAATCGGATTGTCATATTGGAGTCAAAAATAATGTATTTGTCCCGTTATGAGACATCAATGGATAATGATTCACTGTGTTTTTTGTTAGCCTTGCTCTTGATCAATGTACATTATATACTGTATATACAAATATAGGATAAGTATCTAAATGTAACATAGGTTGAACTTAAAAATGCATTTTTACATCTACTATGTAACCAGTATCTTATCTTACTATTAATATATTAGTAGTTAATTTGTGGTCTCATATAGAATGATTTGTAATTGTGTTACAGTACAAAAGATTCCTATGGTCAGCAGATTCAATGAACAATTTTTGTACCGTTTAATAACAATATGTTGTGTAGAGTTTTATGTTTATTTTTCCTTTCCGGTATATTTGCCTTAATTGTTGTTGCTGTAAGTGGAAAATTAGAAAGTAAGTAAATCTTCTATACACTTAGACTATGTAAAAATTTAAATCATACATATGAAATGCATGCAAAACATATGTACTTGTAATGCTTTTCAATATATGTACGTTTCTCAATAAAACGCGAAAATTAAAAAAAAAAAAAAAAGAATAACAAAGTAGAGCCATTATTACCTTAAGTGCATCCTGAGTATCATCCAAACAGTAAACTCGAATGCTGTATTCCAGAGATGTACAGGACGTCGGCCCAAATAAAGCCAGCTTCAATCGTTTTGCTGAAGATTTGCTAGTCGATTGACCCACCAGTGCATAGGTACTTAGCGTTTCTGTAAGTATGTGACAGGCTTCTGATTCCATTTGGATGTAACAAGGGGTAGTGAAATTCTCCTCTCCAACAATCACCACATCCTGATTTAAACGATGACAAGAGACACAAGGTGACAGTTAAAGCAACAGATGTCATATTCAGGACACGTGGCGATGGAGAATACAAAAGTGATGATAGTTAATATTACGTATGCAATTAAAGCTTAATAACTCTGTTAATCTTTGGCAGTACTATTTAGTAGGCCCTGCTGTTCCTGACCCTTTAAAATTCTACCCCCTTCTCTTCATATATTATTATACAATCGCCCATGATTAAAACTAACTCTACAAATCACCCTAGCATTGAGGGTGTATTGGACTATAGGTAGAAAGATAAAGTTCGGTGACTGTCCTGTATCACAACTTTGCCTTCTTTAGCTACAAGAAAAATGACACAGAAGTACAGAACATGTTTAATGTTTAACTTTTAAATAATGAAAACCCTACAACGGTGATCATATTTCAAAAGTCTCACGTTCGGTTGACAGTTATAAAAACCCTCTTGGCTTACAGCAATAAACCACTTTGGAAACGGCAACGTGTTCATCTTCCTTAAAAAGATATAATTGTGTATAAAGCAAATACTTCATTATTTTAAGTTCTTGGAAACCAAGTATGTTATGAATTCGAAGTGGAGGAAAGAGTTATAATTATTTTTACGAAAAGGGACAGGCAATTGCCCTGTATAGCATCACATGTAAGGAAATTCAATTCTTTCCACTTGAAAAAAAAAAAAAAAAAAGAAAGACATATTAATAGATAAATGTTGAAGCTCACTCCTCCCCACTTTTTAAGTAGCAGGTTTTTTCATGCACCTGTGGAAGACTGGTCTGTTGAAACATGTCTCCCTCCAGTACAGAGGTAAATGGGAATTTTCACAGGTAGTGTTAGGACCTGCAAAGTGGTCATGCCGTGACGTGGCTGCAGGCTTATAACGCATTGGACAAAGGGTTTAACTAAATGACCCTTACTTGTGAGAAGACAGATAGATAAGTATTTAACTATATTTTTTTGTTTTGGATGTAGCATTGGGAATTGTTGTCTTTTGTTATATAAAGACATTGGATTTCACCCCATTAACATTACACAGCTGTTGGCTCTCATTATAATCATTGGTGGAACTAAACCTTTAACTTTATGTCCTGCCATTATGAGGAAGTAAATATGGTCACAAGTAATGACAACCAATTAATTAAAGGAACAGTGCACATCAATTCACATAAAGTGGGGCAAAGGGCTGCCCCACTTGCTGCCAGTGATATTGCTGGCAACAATGTGTTTTCCAAGTGTGTTGAAACAGTTGTGGTAAATATCTGCTGAGAGCAGTAGTTCCAAGTGATGATATCAGGACTGTCCTGTTACTGTTCTTCTGGGCTCAGGTGATAGATAAAGCAATTAATCAATCAATAAACAAATGCTGTGACACTGCACATTTAAGTACAGGCTCACAGTTTATCCACCAGGTGTCAGTAGTGTCAAAGACTATGCAGTAAAATACTGTACATATGTGGCAAGCCCAGACCATGGAAATCTTAAAAACAAATAAAATAACCCAATGTCTTGGTCATACCAGATGCATCACGAAGCTAGCAAAGCTAGACCAAAAAAAAAAAGTTGTTTTGCTGCTGATTGAAGTAGTATTGGTGAAATTACAAAACAGTCTTCATTATTAGGTTTATGAAGAAATATATATTTAATGTATGGCCATAGATAATCATCATCTTATCGCCCTCATCTCTAGGTGAACAGTCCTTCACTTGAATGATCATTAAAGGTCAAGTGATTGCACAGTACAAAACTCACACCCTGCACTTTCGCACTCATAGGGGCCTATTCTAATAACTCCAAAGTGTGACACTCTAAAGTGCACTTTAGAAGTGGCTTGGCATGCTTTGCTATTCTGTCAGCCCTTATCACATGTCCAAACCGCGTCTAAATGGCTTTATTAGAAGCGGTTTCACTCTGGCTCTGACAATCCAATCGATTTATCAAAAAAGCCTCAAACTCACGTTTTTAGCCCACAACTGCTATTCTTGTGTCTCCGTTATGCAAACCGCCTCTAAAAACTCCCGGTTTTTTTAACACCACCTAAACGGTGGCGAAGTTGGTGTTGTGAATTACATTCAGACCTGAAATTTGGGTTTGGCTGAGAGAGCAAATCCCATAAATCAGACTAGGGATGGAGTTAGCAACACCTCTGGTCATTCCGTTTCTAAAGCAAGTACAATCCGGGCAAATTGGCTGTTAAACCGTGTGGTTTGTCACTTTTTTGTAGACGCAGTTTAGAAGAAGCGGTTTGATCTTGAACAGTGTTTCCCAACTCCAGTCCTCTGGGAACCCTGTCAGGTCTTAAGGATATCCCTGCTCCACCACAAGTGGCTCAATCAGTGGCTCAGTCATTTTGACTGAGCCAACTGTGCTGGAGCAGGGATATCCTTAAGACCTGACCTGTTGGGGTTCCCTGAGGACTGGAGTTGGGAAACACTGCTCTAGAGAATACCGTTTTTTTAAACACATTTCCTTCCGCTCCTTCAGTACATGCCAAAACGTGTGGTTTGGCGATTACAACTTCAGAGCTACCATAATGGGTCCCTTAATCTTTTAACCCCCTTTTTACTGTTGTATGAACTGGCAAAGCTGAATGAGCTGAACCTTTCAGTGCCTGCAATGGGGATCTCACAGAGTTAGGCTGAGTCACCGGTAGCGTTGAGCGTGCTGGCGCTCAGCGCATGCGTGGCGGTTGTCCTGCATCTGCTCGCGCGTGGGGGGAGGCAGGGGAGGGGGGGCGGCATTGCCAATATTGAGCGAGCGGGAAAGTATAAAAATTTTATTTACCTAAGCGCATCGCGTGTGTGCACGCGCATTTCCGCGTGCGCGGGGACTTGCATATATATATATATGCAAGTCACCTCGCCAAGCACCGCCTGCTCAGCGCTAGCGGGGCCACAGCCCTAAGGGCACGGAATCGGGTTAGTGAAAGCTAACACTGCCAGCACAATGTCTCTGCTCTGCAAAGTACTAAAAGTACACTATCTGCTTTAAACTCTCCAGAGACACCGGCGACTGAGCTTCCACTGCTGCACATAACACATATGTATTCACTATGCTCCTCTGCAAGAGTCACAGTAAAGCTAAAGCCCTTTGTTTTACTATTTAAATGCATCTTCCTACAATCGGATGTAAAAAGGAAAACACACATTGCAGTGTAGTCGAGTTTCACAGGTATCAGCATCCTGTGTTCTCTTTTAATGATGTGCCCATTTCTTGCACTTGTGAGTAGTTACATTCATGTAACATGTGAGGTGTGTCGTTCTTCCAAACCCTTGCACATAATATGCATTTATTGCTCTATTAAGGGGCAAACTCAGCGGTCGAAATGTAAAGGAAAACATTGGTACTCTATTTGATTGATCTAAATAGAAAACCTGCTATTAACTGGTCTCAGCTCTTAGACCTGTTCGTAGAAATATTATCTTCAGTATATGATGCTTTCCGCTCTTATCATTGTTCGTGCCTCAGGAAAGTACATCTATTGCAATGTCAGTAAGGTACAATTATATAAGCAGTATATTGTGCGTCTCAGTGTAACTCTCACGGAGTTTCAATTGCAATCGCACGGGGCATCACATTATTGCATTATTAACGAGTTACAAAATTATAACCAGCATAGCGTCCCTACTGCGCTATTCCTCGCTGTGCCGCTCTTCTCGCCTCTGAACATGTTAAACACATCCAGTATTTCTACAATAATCTAGACAGATGAATGGGTATAACCTTTACACAAGGCAACACTAATGGCAGTATAAAATAAGATGTAGGCATCAAGGGAGTACAGAATAGCTGGGCCCTTTGCAGTGAATGGAGGGCTTGAAGAGTGTTTTAATATTTAGGCAGCTTTGCGTGCCACTGTTAACCCATGCAGAGACTCTGTGTGCATTTTTAACATTAGTAAAATCATTGATGCATTGACCTAAGCAGCACAGTTTGCACTCTGCCCCTTTTAATAAGTCAAACAATAACACACCAGGAACAATCCAATAGCAGGTTTTATTAGCTGGCACAACAGATCTTTCAGTACATTACACTCAGTAGCCAGCACACTGCGCCCCCGGTTAAACAGATCCCTGTTTTGTGCCTAAACAGGCACTTCAATTGCATTTACAGGGATTAGGTGTACATGTCACTGACATTTATTTATTAGGTATTTTTCCATTTACAGTGATCATAAAACACTGCACTTTAAGGGTGCAGAAATACCCAGATGTAGTGGATGTCCTCAGAAACAATCTCGGTTTTCTGGTTGCACGTGGCAAGTATCAAAGTGCTTAGGAGAACACTGTTCTGAGTAATGTGGGACGGTGACAAAATAGTTTTGTGTGGATACTATGGTGTTGATTGCCATTCACCTCAAATCAAGGCCGGCGCTATAGCTACTGTATATCACAAGACAGTAATCATACTTAGGGGTCGATTCATCAAGCGCGGTAACGGTAAGCAAACTCAATGGGAGTTCATGCCGGATCGTGTACACTTGTAGATTAGTATGTATGTGGTTTCTCTACATATTCATCCATTCATACTGGATTTTCCTTGGGGGAAAAAAAAAGTCATACAATGTTTTTTGGGAATATACTGTATAGAGCTAAATAGAGCGAAGGTTGGTACTCGTGTACTTGTGGCATTACATTACAAAGCTTTTCCAAGCATTAAGGATCAGCTATACAGATCTCTCCACAGTTACTTCTAAAGTTGGTACACAAAACTCTGCCCTTTGTGACACGTTTCAATTTCTGAATTATAATCAATATACTTATAGGTTTCTGTTGTCTGTCCCTCAGAAGTTGGTTCATGGTCCATTATTATGGTTTTTTTTAAGGGGCAGAGAAAGAAGAATAGACATTTTGGAAAAACCTCCAAGAATATTGTTTGGGATCTCCACTCTTTATTTAGAAGAAGATTGATGGTCTCCGAAGTCCAAATTAGTAGTACAGTACAGAGGGGTGCAAACTTTTTTCCCTGCGACCCCTGCCGGCAGTTCCCCTCTCTCCGCACCCCCCCCCCCTCCCCCTGCTTACCTCGGCTCCGGTGTCGGCTCCGGCGGCATGACGTCACGTTGCCATGGCGACGCGTCTAAGAAGCCGCCGGAGCCAAGGTAAGTGAGGTTTACAGAGGCCTTCGCCACTTCCCTGACACTTAATTTAGTGCCTTCGGGAAGCGTGCGGGGCCTCTGTAAACCCCGCGCCCCCCGCAGTCAGTCTCGCGCCCCCCAGTTTGCGCACCGCTGGTATAGTACACAAGTTCAGTTCATGGCCCTTAAAGGCTCTATCTAGCTCTATCTATCTACAATAACACAGCTGTAATATTAGGCTCAAATCCAGCTTCATTAAACAGCTTGTTGCTGTGTTTTAGGCACTCTTAATTCTCAGTAATCTTTAGCTAAATGCTGAGCAGTACAAGAACCGACAACCTTGTGCTCTCACTACATACAGTTACTGGGCGCTTTGCTCATAAGCCACACAATTACAAATTCGGAGTTGCAGCTGGAATCGTCACAGTACAACTGTCAGGTCAATCGAGATGCACAAGCGAGAATGATAGGTGCTAGGTGCCAGATGCATTGCCAGGCCTTGTCAGCTGCAGGGGACGGACCAAAATTGTACGGTGTACAGTTCTTTCTTATATAGGAAGGGAAGGGTGTGCAAGGGTCGTGGTCAAGGATAAATAGGAGTAATGGAATACTTAATGTTGGGAGTAATTTAACAATGTTACAGTGACATACTGTAGTTACTTTGAGAGTTTGAAAGTTGGCTATCAAAACTCTACTCTCTTATCAAAAGGAAACTTATAACATTAGTTTTAAACTCAAAATGAGAATGTGCGGACATGGGATCATAGGTGAAGCGTCTCAGAACCAGCATCCGATTATTTAGCCATTAATCTCTGAGACCTTCTGGTTCTTCATTATATTTCAAACATCCCCAATTACATTTTATGACTGCATATACTGTTTTAGAATGTAATTTGTGATGCAAAGATAAAGCATGACAGAATTGACAGGTCTCTATAATTGTGTGCGGGAGCAGCTAATTATCATTCATAATCTGTGACTCTAACATTTGTATCACTCATGAACATAACCCGCTCCCCCATATTCTTTTGATTCCAACACACAGTATGATTGCCCATATACAATGCATACTTCTTGATCATTCGCTTGACTTCCTTCACTCTAGGATTTGTACTTATTTGTGCAATAGCACAACAGAACCAGTACAACAAAATGTGTGCTATTTTATGATTGGCATCTTTTTATAATTGGAAACAGTACAGTAATACTGTTGCAAAACATTACACTACACTACGCTCTAAGACGTTACTTCATCTATTCTAAGACACTTTTTTCTCGGAAGTAACTCACCTCCCACTGTCCTTGCACTGACTGATCCTTGAGCTGGATTGTCCAGTCCTCAGCGTTCGGTTCTGCACAATGGTGCATCGTGATAATGACTGGACGGGTCATCAATGTTCCTGGTGGACCACAGCTCACTACTGGAGTCAAAAGTGTTTGACTGTCTTCTATTGGTGGTCTGTTGAAATAAGTATAGTATTTAGTACACCTAATCATTAATAATGTTATACTATATATGATATAACTAAAGTACAGGAAGGACCTGCAATCTGTTGTCTATCTGAAGTCAATCAATCACAATCAAGTTCCCCTAACTCACATACTTAAGATCTTACATAAATGGCTTGAAAACTACAAGTTATAAACAGAAAGCCTGAAGAAAGTCGCTTTCCCAGTCCAACCAATAGCAGGCTTCCTACAGTACTGGAAATTTGCTGCATTTTATCACCTAAAGATTTATTCACTTGGAACGGTTATCTAAGAGCCAACACAGTGCTCTTTTCTGAATTCCCAATTTTTGAATGGTCAAAAGAAGAGCAAGTTATTAGAAAGTGACCTACTAAAATGTCATTGCAACTTTGATGGATTCAATATAAAAATATAACTTTTGCATAAAAACTTATTTTCAGGCACAAATTGTTTTCAAAATTGCAGCTCACAGATTCCAATTTAATTAATTGTTTAATCGTACTTATGGATTCTTGCTTTCAATTGTCTCGTCTAGACGATAATGAATCCAATCATTGTCCATGAACAGAAATATGAAAAAGTGCCTACATTTCAAACAAAGTTAATTGTCATAAAGGTTTCTCTTGTGATGAAGTACCCAAAACAAATTTAATAGAAGCATGTATATTGGGCAATTATGAAATCCGACTAGTACTATACATAAGGAAAAAAAATCAATATATTTCAAAGGTCAGCAAATACACTAGAATCTGGCAAAAAATACTGAATACTTATAACTTATGTGTAAACTGTTGGCAGCATTAAACTGCTTCTCAGGGCATTATTATGATAGCAAATCTTAAACCATAACATTAATAAGATATGTTACAGTGTTTGAGGAATGTTCAATGTAATTTTGTTCTCTCAGGCTCTTTAGTGATGTATATTTTTGGGGAACCGTTAACATTCATACTGTATGTCAAGTAATTCAGGCATTACAGTACTGCCCTGTTATTTACTGTTTTATAAAGCAATCTAATGGCTTTGTTTTGTTCAAGAGGGTCCCACTGCAGTAAGCCAAAAAGTCTCTGTTAAGGCAGTTATGACCCTAGATGACACTTCTGCAGTGGAGACAGCTACTTGAGAAATATGACCAGTTTGACAGGCGCACAGTAAAGTGGAGATCGCCAGGGATCTGAGGTAATGGCACCCTTACTTTACAATAAGAGTATAAAACTGTGCTGTGACAAGTACAGAAAGCGAACAAAGATAATACAGGACAAAGGAAATGAAATGTGAAATCCAAGCGAAAGCAATGGCCAGACACTATGAAAAGCTCAATAGTTAAACCGTGAATGTAACATTGCACGTTTTGACCTCTTTCTTTTCAAGACTTTCCCCGCATGGAGATTGTCTTTTAAAAGCCTCTAGAGTATGTTGTTGTTTTCCTGCTTTATGCATTGATCATAAAAATGGAAGCAGGAACGTGAAGAACGGTAGAGTTTTACACACCGATAAAACATGAACGCAGTTATCCCCCTTCTGTCCTGTGTCAGCAAAATGTATTTGAGACTTTGCTGAACTAAATTCACACATCGGTATTAAATACTGGCGACATCTTGACACAAAGTCGGTATAACCTGATAGAAAACAGTATTGTATTATTATATGGGTTTAATTAGGTTGAATGTCACTTTTGTGTTTGCTGAGATTTTTGGTATTTAAATTATTTCACTGCTACAGGGCCTTGGAAGACATTGCTCTCTACAAGTGATACAGAAACTATGTTAAAGTTGCCAGATTTCTGGAAGGATAAAGCAGATTCACATTAGCCAGCAATATCCCAGAGTTATGACCTGGGGGTAAATCAGGATGTTTGGTACATTTACCCTTTAGTACAGATAGTCCTCGCTATCCAACGTTTCACTTTACAACGAATGGCATATCCAACGCTTTACCATGCCTCCCTATGGGCCATTTCTCGACGCCGGAATGCGTTATCCGACGCTCACCGCCACTGATTAACATGGGACTCACTTTACAACGGTTTCACTATCCAACGCTACTTCCAGAACGGATTCTGTTAGATAACCGAGGACTGCCTGTATATGGTGATGGTGCTTAATGAAATGGTTTTCTATATAAGTGCACAAGCTTAAGACAAAACACAAGCCTTCTGTATAATACAGTCTATAGCATCATCTAATATTACACTTTTTTAGGTTCATAAGCAGAGATGGGAAAAATTTGAGGGCAAAACTTGAGAATCTCCATGGGGTCTTCACTCTCTCCTGATATGTGTTACATTTCTCTGTGTATGTCTCCAGTACTCAAACTGCGAAGAAACCACTAAGGTGCCACATTCTCAGGGAAGTATTGGCATAATGAGGGGGATAATAATTGTGTTAACTAAAACCTTTAATTGTGCTTTTAATGTGTTTTTAGGGAATTTGTTTGTAAAATGGGCAATCCCACATTGGACATGGTAAAAATAAATTGGCAGTAGTATGGTGAATAGGTGATAAAAGCTTTCACACCAACTTCAAAATCATACTAATAAGTACATTTAATTAAAAAAAAAAACTTTTTAATGTTTCCATAGTAACCAAAGGCTTGGAATCTGTTTAACGCAAATATTTTTTGTTGGCCCAAGAATCTACAAGTAAATTGTCAATATTAATTGGTTTATCCTTATTTTGTAACGTTATTATGATGTCATCAGATGAGAGTAATACAATATGTTTCTAATGAGCATGAATTTTGCCGGACCCAGTAAAAAATAAAAACATATTACATTTACACAGGACACGAATAACTAAAAGCGTGGTTGAACCTTCCAAAGCAATACTGTATGTGGTATGCGAGTCACTTACTGAAATGTGTACTCTCTGTTTTTTACATGGCTGCTTTATCTGAATTACAGCCTGGAATGCTAAATGTACAAATGATCAAATTCATGATTGCAATCAAGGTGTTTTGCTCATGCTATTGCCATTAAACTTAACACTGGTAGTGAGAGCAAAACTTGCATACACAGAACTAGCGAGACTTATTGTCTCAAGAGCCATGGCACTGCGGGGATCGATGTTTCTGGATCGGACCCCCCCCACACAGGTTATTCTCTGGCACTGGTGGTCATGGCTCCTCCGCTTGCTCAATGCCAAAAACAGTAAGTCTTGTTACATCTGTACATGTGCTATATTTATACATATTACATGTTAATCCAGTTTGGAATGTAAACTATCACATTTTGGCAACACTCCCACTTGAATAATAATCTAAAGTAATAGCCTGGTTGAAGAAGAATGGCCAAACACGTGATTCTTCTTTTTGTACAAAAGGAAGTGGCTTTATACTGTATATAACAACTAAGACATACAGCAAAAGTTGACCTGACTTCGGATCAGGAGGCTTAATAATGGTGCCTTCTGTGTGACTGCATCTGGCCACGTTCTTACAGAGGTCCCAGCTGTTCCTCCGTCCAACTTCCGTAATCATAGTTTAAATGTTGTGGTGATTAAAGAAACCACCGCAACATTTAAATTGTGATTACCGGAGTTGGGCTGGACGAGAGCGCGGGCTTCTGTAAGTGGCGGCATCTCCTGCTACCACACAAAGTCACGTGATGATGTCTTGAAGGTACGAGGGTGAGCAAAAAGTCCTACACATCACTTGACATCACGATGTCATCACAGCCCTGGAGGAGGTAAGAGGCTCGGCGCGCACACAGTAAACCATCCACTGCCTTATTTCCAGCGGGCCCCGAATAGTATTAAACAAAAAACAACCCACAGTGCATTGTAACCAGGGCTAAAATGATATGCATGTTCTCGAAACAGAGGAATCTGTAGAGTTTTGTTTTCCATATTCAAATGTCTACAAATCTCACATTATACGTATAGCCTGAGTCCGCCTGGTCCCCTGTTTGTCCCTTACCTTTCCATAGGCAGCGGAGGCTGAGGAGAGTGCAGGGGGGATGGGCAGTAGCAAGCGTAAGCAGCGGCCATTAGGAGTATAGCACAGCAGAGGAACTACAAGTCCCAGCTGCCTCAGGGGCTGCAGACCACATGTTGCCAGGCAACCAATAGGGCTGAGAAATGCATGGCAGTTAGAATTCTGACAGTTGGGGTTCTGACAGTTAGGGGGACTGACAGTTGGAGCCAGGACAGAGAAAGGGAAGGTAGGGTCTGGGTGTCAGTGGCATCCAGACTAGGCCAGATAGGCCTTTAGGTCCAAGATAGGCCCCACTCACCTAATCAGATTGTGGCTGCTACAGGGAAACCCTTAGCTAGGAACATTTTCCCTGTAGCTGTATACAGTTAGTGTATAGAGCCATTTGAAGATGCCACACAGTGATTTGCGGACTGTGGTCTGGTACAGGACCACCACCGCACTATCGTAGACTATCAAAGGTGAGACCCTCCTACCGGAGTTCACCATATGCAGAGGCAGGGGCTTCACTGACATCAACGTTGCTGGATCAGTGGATCACTTTTGCTTTTCGGCTTTACCCGGGTGTTGGAACACCTGGGCAGGTACCTCACAATGTGCACCAATAATAACACTTTCAGTTACTGCGGGCAGCGTTGTCTCACACATTGGGTGGGTTGGCTCTTGTGCACACCAAGGAGGTTGGGTGCACATGGGCCCCTCAGTACTTTGGGGAAATCCCATCAGGGGTGGACACTACGGTTGGAGGGCACGGTGGGCTACGTCCGTGCGAGGCCTATATTTTATGTGGGTTAATGATATATCTAGTTGTACCTGTGTTCAGTAAACTGTTATTAAATACAAGTGTGTGATCTTATTGCATTGGTCCTGTGAAGGGGTTATCCTACGCTGTCAGGATCCCTCACAGGTGGAGGCGCTGTCACCAGATGGATCAGGTACACCCTGGGCTCCCAGCAGCGGAGGTTCAGGCCTCATGTGAGCCACAGGTAAAGCACCACACACTCAGTAGCCGCCACATTTCCCATAGGGAAACAGCGCTACATAGATTATTTCTAGCACATAATAAACACTACCTATATGTTATATAAACTCATATGTTTATTTTTTTAGATCTGAACCAAAATAACATTCTAAATATGTCAGTAAGAATATCTAAACTCATTGTGACTCACAAAGGGACTTGAAAAACAATTACTTACAGTGCATTGAGGATAACTGCACCCTTGACTGCTCCCTCAATAATGAGGCAAATAAGAACATCACTTTTTCCATCTTTGATTTCAAATTGAAACTCAGTGAGGTGATATTTTATTAACTGGGACACTGGCTTTGTAATTCCTTGTTATATATACTGGTATAAAACTCCATTAACTCTTTCAAATTGTTGAAACAACAGTGCTACATTTGTCTTAATGGTAGCTTAGCTAAACCATTTTGAAGGCAATTAAAATAAATCCTTTTATTTTAAGAATGTAATAATGTTGTAAACATTACACCAAAAAATGGTGTAAACAATGACATCAAAGCTAAGAAAAAATATATATTACAAGTAAAATGACCTGCAATATTTAGGGCATTAGCAGTTGGGAGTAAAGTTATTACATTCAGACAGCAGTCAGACAACTAAGAAGGTACAATATGAAAACTGGAAATTCAAATAAAAAGTAAAGGTTATAAAAACAAAATGACTAAATCAAACAAGATTCAGTTCCTCTGCCCTTTAAATTCACTTACGATAACAAGAAGAGAATCCCAGTTAACTTCCTACTCGGATCATACAAAAAAAAAAAGACATTGAAAGAATTGAATCAACAAGTACTCTGTACCAGTGACTGTTAAGGTGCAGTGCCTCTTCGTACCAAAGGGAACCGCGGCAGCAGTACAGTATGTCTAATGGGCAAATTATTTTAAATATTTTTCACTTCTATAGTAAAGTTTGCTGTTCCTATGGTTACTTCAAAATTGGATGGCTTTTCATTTGCCTCTTTGTTTAGATACTCCATTTTGTGCACTCAACTTCTATAGACAAAGTTCCCTTTATTTTCCCTACAGCTCTCTTCGTTGGTATGCTGGTAGTAATCACGTCTGGCTACCGACATCACTATGGGTTGGAGCCCAACACATAGTAGGGGAAACAGAGCACAGACACAGGCAGGTACATTTAGATATCCCACTGAAACCTAAACCTTATTTTTTCTCAAAGACCCAAAAATGTTCATGTTTGTTCATTTACACCAGTTGATAAGCTAAATATATAATCATTTTTTGCTGACTAAGTAGGAATATCCCTTGGATCACATAAATGTTATGGGTCTAAAACTGTTTGGTGTCATAGTAAATGATATAGATAGATAGATAGATAGATAGATAGATAGATAGATAGATAGATAGATAGATAGATAGATAGATAGATAGATAGATACATAGATAGATAGATACTGGACAGCTGTGCATGCAAAACGAGACAGCACACAAAGGTAGTAGTTAAAAAAAACTGTATTGAAGTATTGTACTGTATGCATGCGTGCGTGTATATATATATATATAATATGGAAATATTACTGTATGCTCATTTGCATGTCTAAGACAGGTTTCAGCAAGGGATTATAGGAAAATAAATGCAAATGAGCAGTGCCACCTTTTGCTTCAAAACCATTCAACATGGTTCTCTATAGGCTTAAGCTTGCTGCATGGTCACAGCTTTGAGCACAGCCATGGTTAAGATGCATAGCCAGTAAACCCACCCACACGAAATGGCTGTCTGTGAGTGGGTTTACTGCCTATGAATCTTAATCCAGGCTGTGTTCAAAGCTGTAACCATGCAGCAAGCTTAAGCCTATAGAGAACCATGTTGAATGGTTTTGAAGCAAAAGGTGGTACTGTGTGCTCATTTGCATGTCATTTCCCAGAATCACTTGTTGCAGTTGAAGCGCTGTGTGCTGGGTGATAATGGTGAAAGGCAGGGTTGCAGACCTGTCTTAGACATGCAAATGAGCATACAGTAATATTTCCATTTGCTATATGCTTTGCTGTGGAGGGTTTTTGTCTCTTTTTTTACCCACCATAACATATATATATATATATATATATATATATATATATATATACACATATATATACATACACACACACACACACATATATATATATATACACACATACATACTATATAGTTATAGTGTGCGCGCATAGGTCATATTACAGGTAAAACAGTATTTGTTATGCATGAGGATAAAATAATTGCTGAAAACAGTCGTCAAATGAGACCAAGTTACTGTACTTGGCTTAGAAAATACATAGGCAATAGAAAATATTTAGAATTTCCAAAGACGTCCTTGCTGTGACTTCACTTTACAGAAACCAGAGGCACACAGAATGGAAGCAAGGTAGGCTTCCTCTCCAAACATATACATGTACAAAACAATGTAATCTGGAATTTCGTGCATAGAAAGCATTATGTTCCACCCAGCAAAACCATGCACCGATGCTGGACTGTTCAGTATAAAATTAGCACGAAGGGTGTCATCTTAAATAAATAAGGCTGATTGTGAGTGGGCAGATGTATTTTGGCAATGTGGATGCTTCAAACCAAACTTTTTCAGTTGGCAGAACCTTTTTTACCAGGGCCTTAAAGATGCAGGGCTTGTTTGTGGGTTGTAGTATTTTACTGTACTACACGATTTTACTGGGTATTTCTTCATACTTTAAGCCTTCCTAATCTCTTCTGATAAATGAAATCTTATATTAGGAACTGCACACTCACAACAGCAGAAATGATTATTTTGTGACTGTGTGCCCACACCTTCCATGTCCCAATTGTTTCTCTCTTGTGGTTTAGGGGTGGCTAAAGTGATTAATAACGAGCTTTGGAGGGGTGTGTTAGCAGTTGTAGTTTTTGGAGGACTTGATAATCTTTTTGCTTTTCCATTTTCTGTGTAGAGTATTTGAAATCGTTGTGGCTTGTTGGACCATTATTGGCCATCTACTATGGAATTCACATTAGAAAGTTCCTAATGAGTAGTGAAATTGCTATACAATGCAACTTGTTAAATTTGGGGAGAGCAGAGGTTTGGATGGAGGGTGGCATGCAAGACACGTTCATTTCCTAGCTAACATTTTAAGAATGATGTGTAGTTTTCAGAACTATCTTTATCTCGGTTGCCAGAAAGCCCTGTTAGGCATTGCATAGAAAAAAATGTTTAACGAACAAAAGAACATGTTTGTTATTGCTCACAAACTTGCCGGAAGCAAGTAATTTCAACAAGTCACAAGTCAAGATCCCACGCTGCAGAAACAAGACCAGAATGTTCTTATTTTACAGATGCAGTCTTTGCTACGTGCTTTTAACATACGTATACATTTTTCTTACGCGTCTTTTAAAAAGTGTCTACCCTTTTCAGAGGGATCGTTTCCTTTCAATTTTATTCTGCAGCATGTTGAAAATACCAGTCGGCACGATATCCTCTCTCATTAAAAATGACTTTTCATAAGCTCCTGATCAGTCTTATGAGAGAAGGAATAGCAATGGAGCTCTGTGTGACTGACTGAGATTTTCTGTTATCCCCAACTTCTCCCAGAAAAATAAACTGAGGGACTTGCATTCTGTTCAGCGAAGAGAAGAAAGAGCTGCTAAGGCTGCGCTTATAGTGCCGGCGACGCGACATCGCGTTGTGGCAAAACAAATGCATTGTTTCCGTCGCCGGCGCTTATAGTGCACGTGACAGCGACAAAGCGACGCAGCGACAGTGCTACCAGAAATCTGGTAGTCACTGATATGTGATTTTTTTCCGGCGAGTGTCCCCCTTGCAGCCAATCGGGTGATTCTCCGTGCCTCTGCCCTCCCCTTTTATGACATCATCCAGCGACGTCGCCTAAACTTAAAAATACAACTCGTCGCAATGGCGACGGGTGACGTCATCGGTCGCGTCGTGTCGCCGGCTGTATAAGCGCAGCCTAAATCAAAACATGTCTGTAAATAAACCTTAATAGATCAAGAATAAAACTAGGAAGCACACAAGAAAGACTGGCTGGAGCCGGTTCATTTTTGGTCTAAGGATATACAGTACAGTGTACCTCTTTCATTTCTGCATCAAATAAACAGACGTTTCCTTTCGGACATAAACTGCCCACCACTGTAGTTAACATATAACTGTTTTGATACATTAGAGCAATTCTACAGTATACAGACAGTTACCTCATATTCTCTTTCCTGTGGACAGTCACATACATTTCGTATACTCTTCCCTGCGGAACAGCCCCAGCAGGAATCAGCAAGCTTACGCCTAAAGAATACAAAGGATAAAAAGAAACAAACACAGAAATCAATTAAATCATAGGCAATGATACATGTAAAGGGAAAGAATGGCAAGTTATGTTTCAAGCTTGCATTCATGTTTCCATAAAAAGAATGCATCTTGCAGGGCAATCGTGGATTTAAGTCCTCTAAACCATGATGAGAAATGTTGCCATGGCGATTGCAGCCTTACTTATGGCTCTCAAAAGCAAAATAATTGGTGTGAGGTGAAATGCTTGGAATGGACTGAAAAAGTAATGTACATTCCCCCGCCCCCCCAAACACAAATTTGTATCTTACATGTTTGTTTTAAGGAAAACCACAAAGGAGGAAATCATTTAAGTTATACTTCAGTTTCACTCCTCTTAAAGTAAATTGTGTTTCCTCCACCACAAATGATTTAGGGCTGGGACCCGCTGCGCCCGGCGGCGCGGGCGGCCGCACGAGAGTTCCCCACCAGCAGGGGAATCCTCCCGAGCCGGTCCCGGGCCCCCCTGGCTGCACAGCTCACTACATGCTGTGACGCGTCAGCCGCTACGGGATACAAGAGAATTGTGATCCCTAGCGTTGACGCGTCACGTGGTGTGGCTGTGAGACAATGAGGAGGGGAGGCTTCGGGAGGAGGAGAGGCTTCGGGGAGCGGGGAGGAGTGTGGAGTGAAAGCAGCGTGAGTGCCTGTCTGTGTGTGTGTGTATGTGTGTGCCTGAGTGCGTGAGTGCCTGCCTCTGTCTGTCTGTGTGTCTGTGTGTGTGTCTGAGTGCCTATCTGTGTTTGTGTATGTGTGTGCCTGAGTGCGTGAGTGCCTGCCTCTGTCTGTGTGTGTGTATGAGTGCCTGCGTGCGTGTATGTGTGTGTGAGAGAGTGACTGCGTGTGTGTATGAGTGTGTGTTTGTTGCTTGTGATCAGCAGCTCCAGCCCGAGCCCGTGGAGGGAGGGAGGGGGGGGGAGAGTAGCGGGTCCCTCCGCTCAAGCCATGCCCCCCCTCCCGCTCAAGCCTCCCACTCCCGCCCACCTCCCCCTCCCCCTCCGGCTCCCGCTCCCTACAGACCGCATATCGCGGTCTGTGTATGTCAGCGCCCCGCCTGTCTGCAGTGCGGGAGCGCTGACGGAGGGAGCGGGGCCTTAGCCTAACAGTATAATATGTACTGTGGAGAGGTAAATGTGGCAGTATTTGGAAACCAGAGCCCAAACTAGGCTAATATTTGATAATCTCCCTAAGTATTTTAAAATGTGACTCGCATATCATGGATTTGTTGATATTACCTGTGTGCCCCCAATTTATCCCCTCAGGGGTTAGGATGTCACTAGGCACACAATTAGGCTTGTTAGTAAATGAAAAGTAAACTTGGAATGTTAGATGCATGTATAATTGTACATGGTACAGTCACCAACATCACAATTGCCATTGTCTATATCAAACAGGTTCTGCCACTGTCCTGGCACTTTTATACAGATAGCCAGCTACCAATTAGAAGTGGACATAATAATCGGTAGGGCCAAAGGACACCCATAGTTTGCCCTTTGCAGCCCATCAGGTAAGCTCTGAAGGAATACTATGCAATGCTGCAATTACACTTATCTAAAAAGGGGCAAGTAGCTACAGTGGCTCAATGAGTAAAGTACTGGCACTGAGTTTGAAGCAGGGGAACCAGGTTCAATTCCCGGTGTTGTCTCCTTGTGACCTTGGGCAAGTAACCTTATCTCCCTGTGCCTCAGGCACCAAAAACATAGATTGTAAGCTCCATGTGCCTGCAAAATGTCTCTGTAAAGTGCTATATAAAACTAGCCACCCTATACAAGAACATGCTAATATTATTAACCGACTGGATGAGCACCGACTTTAAACAAATATATGTATGGCAGCAGAAAATAGCTTTTAGTTTATATAACTTAAATATTTAGTCATCTTTTACATTTTTTTTTACATTCCCCCCATGCAACTTTAAGTGGAATTAGTCTTCACCGAGTAGATACTATTAGAAGCAAATTGATCTTCTCATTCATGTATAATGCCTTCTTGAGCAATGTAAGTAGAACATTTGCTTTGGAATTCATTTATTCTTTTTAAGTAAAACTACCAGAGGATAAGAATTTCCAACTTAAAGATATTTTTCCAAGTAAGTAGCAACTGTGGTGAACCTTTTGTAGGCTCCATAGCCTGCAACCAGCAGTGTAAAATGTTGCTATCATGTTGAGCTAAAAGCAGATTAAGACATTGAATAGAAAATAATACCAGTACTTATCAAACCAGCAATCTTACAACACGTAGTGACTTATGCTGAAATAAAAATAAAAGCGGTGGTAGAGCCATTTCCTATATTACATCGTGTGTCAACAACAGATAGACACTTACCTGAATTAGGAATAATCAGGTGCCCTCCAAGAGAATTGAAGGTTCCAAAAGCAGTGCATGATGGGTCGGTTTGCCTAGCAAGGCTTTGGTTCTTCATATTCAGAGTGTCGTTCTCCAATAGTGACTGAGTAATTTGTGGAGATAACTTTGATGCATAGTCAGAGAGGTCATCTTGAGGCGTCACTGTACCCGAGGAGTTGTACACTTTGATTTTCAAATTGGGAAGAGGGTCAAGAAGAGGTGAATTAGTCATTGGGATCTTATCAGATACATCATGTAGAGCATAGACAGGCCCTCTGTACATGGCAGCTGCAGATGTTAGGTCAGGAGGAACTCCCAGAAGATCTATGCATGAAACAAATTAAATAGAGGGAATGAAAAGACCATTACAAAATAACCAGCAAAACCAGGTCCCAGGCTGCTTGGAAAATTAGGCAAGCAACGTAATTTAAAATTTCATATATACTGATTCATATTCTTGCCTACAGCATATGGGCACAGGTATGCATTCATTTCTAACTTGTTTTTCTTGGAACACGGTTTAATCTCTATCTGTTTTTGCCAGAAGAGATGGTGGCACACTACAGTATGTACTGGAGGCCTATTGGTCCTAATTTAGCATCAGTTTCAATACACAATACAATGTGCAGCATTAAATGCTAATTTATCTGCTGTTCCAAATCATTGTAATTGCAGGGAAGTAGAAAAATAAAAACTATAGGATGTAACAGTGCCTTTATTTCCTTTTACATAATTGGCCTTGCTAATTTGAAGTAAGCAGGCTTGATCTGAAAAGCACATAGCTCATAGAATTAGGCAATATGAGATTTGCAGGAACAGTACTAGATGGAAGAACAGACCTGGAAGATTTAGTACTCGCTGTTCAATTTATGTTATGTTACCTCCTTTGAAAGCTATGATGTGATAAGGAAATGTAATCTATCAATTATACTATTCACAAATTAAACATATTACATGCTGGAGCATTCACAGCATAATATTCTTCCTGTATATATATATATATATACATCCTGAATAGAGAAAAAAAAAAAGAAGAAAAGGCGCCCGATCCTGGTGTGATAACATTGATAAAAATGGGGAAGAGTGGCTCAGTGAGTAAAGACACTGACTGGCACCGAGTTTGCAGCAGGGGAACCTGGTTTAATTCCTGGTGTTGGCTCCTTGTGACTTTGGCCTGTGCCTCAGGCACCAAAAACATAGATTGTAAGGTCCACGGGGCAGGGACTGTGTCTGCAAAATGTCTCTGTAAAGTGACAGCACTGTACAAGAACATGCTATTATTATTATTAGAAAAATGTAATGGTCTTGAACACTGACAAATAAAAACTCACAAACATCCAAAGTTTTTGTGCATGTTATGATGAAATCAGTTTGTCTGAAGAAACACGTAGGGTGACATGCTGCGGAGAAGTGGTGTGGAAACTATTCTGAATCACTACGCCGGAGGATTGGGAACCTTCTAGACTAGGAAAGCTGCGGGCCTGTTTCTGGTTGCCGGAGGACTCTCTAAGAGGTGACACCCATTCAGGAGTACTTGTGATGAGATGATCCTGTGATCATTTGCAGCAGAGCTGTACAAGCGGAGCAGTTTTCTGGTATATGATGGGGCCGGGGTTGCCACCTCTCCGGGTTTCACCCGGAGACTTCGGGTTTGGCATCCCTTTCTCCGGGCTATGGGTTTATCCCTGAAATCTCCGGGTGTGCGGGTGGTGCGCTGACGTCAATGACAGGAGCCGGGCGGCAGAGGATTGGACGGCTGTGGTGGAGCGTGCTGCGCGCGCACACACACACGAGCGCTCCCAAGTACCCCCAATTCGGCAGTCAAGTCCTCCTTGACTTTCTTTGTCTCCACTGCAGCCAGCTACATGTCACTCACCGGTTCCTGTCCTGCCCTGCATTGCGATGCCACGCTGCTCAGTGCTCACTGAATCACACTG